>NC_091113.1:16352500-16652500 GCF_024713975.1 Paralichthys olivaceus | reverse complement strand
AGTTAGCATGTACAAGCTTCTCACTACTCCCTAATATTAGCTCCTCCATTGCTTGTTCCCAGAATGCTCTGATTGGAAAGACTCATTATGCCGTTGTTTGCCTTTGTCTCCCATTGTGGACCCACTCATCTATTGTGGTTGATTTAGTTCCAACACATCTTAGTCTTGTTTGTCTTTCTGCCATAAGTTTTTTCTTTTTTTCCCCCAAGTGAAGTTATTTAGTTCAGTCCTTCACTTTGCCCTTCTGCTCCTCTCTCTCTCTCTCTCTCTTGTGAGATACAACCAGCAGATAATGCATACTCACTCAGTTGGGGCGCAAAAATGTGCTGTTCTTTTCCTATTGCATATTTAGGAAAAATAATATGCACCTGGATTATTGAGTTTTTTTGTTTAAAGCACAATAGATATCAATAGTTCTGGCTGAAATAAAGCTTTAGCCCCACATATGGATGTGCATCAGCACAATGGAGGAATCCAAAACATCTTGAACTTGCTGTGGAAATGGATTGCTCATTCCTGAAGCCAAGCAAAATGTATACTATTGAATTTACTCAAACATCATGCACTCAAGCACAGCATCCAAATCCCTATGAGGTTAATACCTGGATAAGTTAGATTGCTTTCACAGACCAACAATGTTAGAAGAGAGAACCATATGGTTGCTAAACTAACAATTAAGGTAACTGGTTAACTGGTATGTTTTTAGTAAATAACTCCACTGTGCATACTTGTAATTTTAGCTTTTTGAAGCTGTGAAACATTTTGCATGTATAAACAAATATCAAGTAACCTGACTTATTGGCTGTTCCTCCATCTATCCTTCTTGACAATGTGATTATGTTGTTATTTATAGCCTACTGCTGTCCCACCGCTGCTGGTAGAAGTTACCACTGACTTTCATCAGCAGTCCAGATCAATCCCTTTCAAAACTTCACATGGTCTGGCTGCAACAGAATGATTCCTTCTTCATCCCCTTGAAATCGTGGAATCTGTCACCATATGCTAGATTTACCATTTCTTTTTCCCATTGCCCCCTTTCACTCATTTAACCTAGTCTCTTCTCCTCCTTGCACAAGACAAGGAACGGTTTCTGATCAGCTGGAATAGAGGCTCAGTTCCAGCTACTTGTTTTCCGATTTACAGAGCCAGGACTGTGTTAACACTGAATGTTTTCCCAAAGCACACAGAATATGCAGCTAGTGGACCATGAGGAGATATTCCGAGTTTAAGTGAAAGTATATTGTTAATCCATAGTTGTAGTTTATGACAAAGGGCTCTTAAAGGTTTGGGTTCAGCCGGTCAAAATGGCTTCTCTGTTGTTTGTGAATGGTTTAGTGGGGAGATGATGACCTGACCTTCGAAAAAAGCGTAAAGTTACAGATGAAACATTGTTGAAAGAAAAATAAGAAAGGCAAAAGGGCTTTTGTTGGGCACACCAAACAATTTAAGCTCTCAGACAGCTTTACCAAGGTTTCGGACCGTAATTAGTTTTTTAGAGTTGTTCAGCAATCATCATGGGGAAAGGTCAGGGATGCATATGTGAAAGCTTCATTAACAATCTGATTCCCCAGACCTTGTCCGACAAATCAGCCGCTGTGGACTCTTCTAAGCAGCCGTCTAGCATGAAAATTTAAATAATGTATGCTGAAAAAGCAGAGGACTATAAGAAGAGAACACTTTTACTCTGTAATGTAATTTAGAAATGGAAGTTACCAGGGACATGGTGGTCAAGTGGCAGTCTGGGTGAAAAAGAAAAGCGCTGGAAAGAAAGACAAAACTCCTGCTTGAGTTCAAAAGACCTTCATGATGGGTTAGCCGACTCTGAAGTGGTGGTGTACTGTTCTACTGTGCAGTCATTAAAAGAAAACCTTTCTTCCATCCTTCAAAAGGAACATTTAAAGCAAACCTGATGCATCTTGGAAACAAGTCCTCTCGACTGATGATGTTAAAATAGACGTTTTAAGCTGTAATGAGCAGAGTGTTAGGAGAATAAAGGGTGCAGAATTTCCTGAGGAGTTCACCAACTGTTAAGCATGGGGGTAGATCCATCATGCTTTGGCTTTTGGTTGCAACCAGTGGCCCATACAACATTTCACTGGCAGAGGAAAGAATGGAGTCAGTTAAATAGCAAATATCTCACTGTCTATAAAAAACGCTGAAGATGAAAAGAAGATGGTTTCTACAACATAATAATGATCCTACCAGGCCTGGAAGTCCACAATGGACAGGATCAAGAGGTGCTAGCTAATGGTTTTGCCCTCACAGTTCCCACGATACACCCACTGGCCATGCAGGGTGTCCAATCAATTTGAAAAGGGCGATCTTGCTTCAAATATTATAAAGATGTGCATTTCCTTTCAAACTCCCCTTTCCTCCTCCTCTCTTACATTACAACACCAGATACACGGGGAGATGACTGTAGCAAGCTCAGGACTTTGACACTCCAAGTCAAAGTTCACATTCAGTGAGCCCATCTGTGATTATGGCAACATGTGCACTTTGCTTAAAGTTAGGGAAAAGACAGTTCATAGGTTTTGTTTGACATAGTGTGTTTTGTTCTTTGGGTAATTTCAGACTTTCTTATGCATTGGTGCAAGATCCTGCTTTTTATTAATAATGTGACTAAATCAGCAGATATCATAATCTAAGAAATTAAATATAAACATAAAATAAAACATAACCTGTAGTAGAAGGAGCACATTTCTTCCAAATAGTCTCCAAAAACACCACAGAAGGTAAAAGGGACGATTGCAGGAGAGACATGTAAGGTTGGTTATGTCCTCACAGACCAGGACAAGGCAAGCTGAGCAACAGTGGGAATAATAGCTTGTTTTAATGGTGAAGAAACCAATGTGATGGAATAACACAGATGTTCTGAATCTCAAAATCTCAAGTGGAATCTCAAGTGGATCACGTTTGTGCCGATGTTTTTCAAATATGAATTACAAAAGGGTGGAACATCCTCTGAGAGTATATTTGAACCCATGCTTGCACACTCCCTGTTGACGTCTAACATGATCACTGTGTTTTTTTTTCTCACCTAATCAGATGAAAATGTCACACCAAAATCAATAAGTTAAAGGCTTCATATGAGAACCCCTGATCAATGGCCTGATCAATGACACCATAAAAACACACTCAGACCGACCGCATCACATCCACACTGTCACACAGGGGTATAAGCTGACCAGGCCATGTGCCACTGCTTATAAAACTCCATTACCGACCCCATAAATCGATGTAACCCCAACTATCCGGTTCGCGGCTCCTCACTGTGGGTCAAGAAAAATGACCCAGACAGAGCAGTTTTATTGGCATTCCAGAGTGATCATGTCTGGGCCATGCTGGAAATCAGAGGAGTCTTATCTAATCAATTCAATCTGGGCCAGCAGCACGTCTGGGGGAGAGAGACAGAGAGAGACCGCAAGAGAGAGAGGCCGAATAATCAACAGAGACGAAGCTCGGCACCCTCCTCTGCCCCTGTGATCTTTCCTTGATGTGGTGCCCCCAAAACATCGATTCCTTGTTTCTTCTGCTGGCAAAACACCAAAAATTATGATAAATAAGCCCATTAACCAGCAGGCTGTGCAGAGATCTGAGGGGCCTGTGGACCTCTTGCTCTGCTCTTCTACATGTGCCGATCTCCAGGCTCAGCACAACGTTACGCTGATAGATATCCCCTGTCGCCGCTGCTGTTGTGATTGCAGTTGATTTGTATTCAAATCAGCCTTCCCAGGCATCGAGATGAGATTCATGGTATATTGTGTTGTTTTATTGTACAGCCAACAAATAGCGCTGGGCCACTTTCTGGTCCCCTCCAACCCGCTGCCGCATTACTGCTGCTCAGAGGCTTTTAGTTGAGTCCATTTTCTCAATTCCACCCAGTCAAACAGATAAACTGCCAGCAATTTGAATCAGAAAGGCAGAGAAAAGGGGAAGCGAAGCAGGTGTTTCAAAGAGGAGAGTCAAGAAAACGACTGATGTGTGTCCTTTGGTATACAAAAGGGTGTGTGTGTGTGAGAGCTTGTGTGTGTAAACACATGTATCTAAAAGTGTGTGCTTGTGCATTTTAGGTGCCTATGCAGAGTTTTGTGCAGTTGTGGGAAGTGATGAATCACCTCAGGCCCCTGGTGTGCAGTACCTGGGAGTAAAACCACAGAATTAGTTTTGGTTGGGTGTGTGTGTGTGTGTGTGTGCGTGCGCCAGATCCTCGCATGCCAGTGTTTTAATAAGATGACCCGGGGAGCTGCAGAGGCTGCCTGGATGGAGTTTTTCCACTCCCCTGAGATGGCTTGTCACAGATGGAAATACATACACAGGGGAGGAATGCCAGGAGATCCTCTGCAGTCTACATACATGAGTTTGATCAGTGAGTGGAGAGAGGCACCTCACTTCTATCAAATGTAATCCAAGTGGGGAATAATCATTTCAGCAAGTGATGTCTGGTCTTTATTGAGGACTATCTACTGTAACAAAGAAAAAAGGAAAAAAAAAAAGTATAACCTGCTGTTTCAATATTAACGTCATTGGCTTTATATGAATATGCATGGAAGCAAAAACCTGCATACCTCTGCCAACAGGCCACTTATAAAAATTCACTAGATCCACATTTTGATAATAATAAATATTAGTGCCATATAAACTTTAGCTTTTACCGATCCCAAACCAAAACACACTTATCAATACAAACAGAAAAGATGTGTGTATGTGATGGTTTTTTACACATGCATTGACTCCTGAGTAATAGTAATCACTAGTTTAAAAAAAATCATATCACCAAATACATAACAACAACACAGTTAAATGGTTGTTGAAGCATCTTTTATATCATCATAGCACAACAGTTCTTTGCCACTCGTGAAAAGCCATTCCACTTAAGTTTCGAGGTAATTCATTCAGTTGTTATCTGAAAACATAACCCTCACATAACACCTCAGAGTCCTATAGTCACTATAATCATATAATAATGTTAAGGCTCCTTTACATTGTAACGTGTGAGCCATCTGTGACAAGAGTTGACAGTTATGATAGAAATGTGGAGGCTTGTGCTTGTCAGTTCAATTCATTTTGATTCAGATGCAAACCACACAGGGACGCAGAGGGAATACTTTCCTCTGCTTTCATGTACTTTTTTCTATTTACATTGTCACATTTTGATGAAGTACGCAATCTTTGTACAATCTGTACAAGCTAACGACATTCAGCCCGACACAGATTGAAACTAAGATTTGATCAGATCCTTCTCTCACAGCGTGCCATGAAATACAATTAGACCATTGCTGTTGTTTTGTGATTTAAGGGCAACTGTAGAAGATGGGGAGGAAGCACTAAAATAATCAGAAAAACTTTAAAAAGGCATAAAAGGAAAATAACAGCAGCAAACATTTTAGTGTAAATGACAATGTACTACATCCACCATATTAAACAATTAACACCCATAGTTCTCAGACTCATAATAGACCAATTTATTTAATTTTTAGAAACCATCTTGTCGTGGTTCATGTTTGCATCAGACATGTCAGCCAACGGGTTGACATTCTGGACCGAGTGTTCAGGAATAAGAGCAGGGGAGAAGTGCTCAGTGCATGATGGGAGTTCCCCCAGCAGTCTACACCTATAGCAGCATAACTAAGGGATGGTTCAGGACCGGCCTGATCCAGAACTAACAATAGGCTTTATCAAAAAGGATCGTTTTTAGTTTAACCTTAAATCCTCCCAAACCCAGAGTGTGAGCACTAAACTATGAAATAAACTCTTAACTATTACATCAGAAATTAAAGTGTGCTTTGCTAGTCTCAGCTATTGCAGCATTGAGCCACAATCCTGAACCAGAGATTAGGAGAGGCCTACAGATGCCTGGTAAACTAGCTCCAATCCAATAGAATGATTCTTTCCATTGATGAACATGTAAAAACTGTCACGCATGTATTCCACAACACATCCACCCCTGTATATAAAGATGTAAAAGTGTGAAACATGCCATCAGTGAACCAGTTTACAGTTGCTGAGCTTATCTGTACGTGTTGCATCGTGTAAGCAATCATCGTTGTCTTGATGCGGGTCAGCAGGTTGAGGAAATGTGCATGTTTTATTGTGAGCATTGACCCATTTGTGGAAATTATAGGCTGCACTTCAGTATGTGCTAGGTTTGCCATGGATACAGTAATTAGTTTAATGAGCAGTTAAGGTATCTAAGACTGCGATAGATCCAGAGGCGGGGCTGATATCTGATTGGTCCCTGAAGTGCCTCTGTGCTGTCAAAAGTCTCTATTGCCCCAGATTTAGAAAAACTTTGACATCCACCACTGATCTAATACATCTAGCCAAACATTTATGCTACTTTTCAATTTCATACTTCAGTGTTTGTACAGCAGGGGTTTAGGGATAAGAGCTGAAACCAGTGTTGGCTGGTTAATAGAGGGCGCTGGGGCCGCCCCCTCCAACATCTTGAGATAAAAAAGACTGAATAAAAAATGTCAATATAATTTATTTATGTAATAATATTTTACAATGCTTTTGGTTGATCATAAGCACCCGAGTATTTAATAGAAGTTGTTTTCAAATTGTATTTGGTTAATTTCTATCTAAATACATAATACTTCTGGGTTGCGGGGCGCCGGTCAGATGTATGTGAATGTGGATCCTGAAAGTTTTTGGCTGCTCTTTAATTGGTTGTTGCAGATTTTCCACGGGACGCAGCTCTCTGTGCTCCGGACGCTTTTATTTTACAGCCAATAGGTATTGATTTATGAATTCAGTGAGCAACCCTGTGTCAAAGAAATGAATTCTTGTACTGGAGAAAACTATGATATTTTCTATGATTACTTATCAGGTTTATGTGTATTTATTCACAAAGGCTTTGGAGATTTCCGTGGAAAGTGCCAGTCAAATTGAATCTGTAAATCGCCTCTCACCCAATGTCAGCTGGGATTGGCTCCAGCTCCCTGCGCAACCTTCAAGGAATCAGGGTGTATGGGTGATGTTGGAGGGATGGTTGGATATTTGTTTGGTCAGATTTTAGTTTTTTGTGTCCTTATGATGATGGCACCACTGATGACTATTTCATTTTTTAACCCTTATATTTTGTATTTATTTTATTTTATTATTTCTGTTATTTTGGACACGGCAGAGACAGCTGTAGAAGAGCTGGTCACAACTAATAAATCACAGTCATTGATCATTAATTAAGTGTTTCAGTAACAGTTTCAGTAACAGTATCATTAGACTTTTCAGAATTTGTTTTTCTTTATATTGTGATTATTTTTATTCGTTCAATTCTGCTCATGGTGTGAGTCATAGTGTGTGTACGCATGTCTTCCACAATGCTATTCCACCTAACCTTAACACTTCAGCGATGACCACAATAACATCAAATATATGGATATTGTGATGTGATGATGCACAACCACCTACTTTATCCTGCGCCGCCTTCCCCTCATGGTCTCTTGTTTGAATAATTATTTTCTGTGCTCTCTGTATTGGTTCTGCTCTTAATCTATATCCTTCTCTCTGCATCTCAACAACCCACACAAGGATCATCCAAGTTTAATGTTATTTAACCTAATCTTATGACTAATGTATGCATCTGCAGATTATGTGCATGAATTTGAATATGGCAGCAGAGAATCTACCACATTCCTGCAGAACCTCACAGGTGCCAGATGGCGGTAACTCAGCCTCATCATGCAGTAATTGGTTCGAAAAGACGCGGAAAGCAGTGCATCCTGCACGGTTAGAATCTTGACAAGAACTTCAATGGAATTTCTGTTTTCAAGAAGCATTGGCTGAAACCCTTAAACCTAAACCAGAAGCATTGAAATACTAACATTTTTAAACATCCTGCTCTCAGAGGCAGTTTATTCTGCTTTAACATTAAGTGCTGTTGTCTCCCTGCCCGAATCCTTTACCCAACCCCTAACCGCCAGTAAGAGCTTTGTCCTCCATAGTTCTCCTTCCGTTTAACGTACACATTTACCTTTCAGCTGCACTGCACTTAACACAAATCACTTAACAACAGTGAGGCCAGTGCTTTTACATGTCTGGAGTGACAGCAACTCCCACATCGCCGAACAGACAAGCCTGTGCTGCTCTGCTCAGACTGCTGCAGATAACACAACGAAGAGCCACCAGTCTTCACGTTAGCCGTTTTCAAACATGTCCTGCAGGATCTCTGGAGAATTGGCTCCAGACTTTCTCCAGTTTTCCTTTCAGACATGTACGATGTAGCGGGGCGTTCACTGCTCAGATGTTTTCACAACAGCAACAAATATTTCCGCAGGATCCAGGTAGGTGGTGGAGCAGCAGGCGGGAGGCAGGAAGTAACGTATTCATTCTGCTGCAGTTTTCAACTTGTTTTTGTTTACAGCGCAGCAACACCAGCGTTGGCTCTTATCACCGCAAACCCCCTGACATCTTTGTCAGTGTTTCCTACGTGTATGGCATCGCTTTTTCTATCCACAGATTTACTGTTCTGTGTGCTCACATTGGATTTAGCAGACTTTGCACTTTGACTCGAACATTTGCGTTAACACGTACACGTACCTCAGGGGAGAAACTGCAAGTTCAGTGCATGTCTGAAGGCAGCTAAAGGGTTTTCTTATCTATGCTGTTTAAGTATGTCGACATATCTTCTCAAAGCTGAATCAATCAAAGAAGGAATCCAAAACCTATTCAACTGAGTCTGAGTTTTTTCTGTTGTCCCTTCTCATCTCCGGGTCCTTTCCATCTTGTAAAAGTTTCCCTGTTCAGTGTACCACTCGTCTTGAGCATGCTTGTCTTACCCAGATTGATAAAGCTTTTCTTTGGATTTCATGTTCTTTGTCTAGACAAGCAAAGTAGCTCTCCGCTCCCACAATCTTAACTCCATTCTTCAATTCAGTGCAAACAGACTTCTGTCGCTGCAACTACAACAAACACAAAAGTTTCTGTGTTCCTTTTATTCAGGGCAAAACCAACACTGGGATCTTGGAAGAACACATTAAAAAGTCTGACACTTCCTCAGTTTTCAAATCTTGTTGCTATTTTGGTTTTGCAATGGCTGATTGCGCAGATAACTTTCTGCTCCTACCTTATACAGAACACACCGTGCGTTAAACTTAGCCGTAACACAAACATTTTTCTACATGGCTCGCTCATACACCGTTTCATGGTGTCTTAAATAGGAGACACTATTGGTGATATGCACCAGGAAATTGTTTCAGTTCTGCAGAGTAGAAAACCACCACTGGGGAAAACTGAAATTATCCTCACTTTGTAAACCCCTCCGCTGTGAGAGTGAGACACCAGCTCCTGTGGTAAATCAGTCCTTTTCTGCTACTCTGATCTCTGAAGCAACAACATGAGCTAAGACTTGAAAGAGGATTTTGAAAACAGCCAGAAAAAAAAAAAAAAAGAATAAAAAGGAGCACAAATTAGCTCTCACTGAGAAAAAAATGTTCAGCTTTGGTGGAAAGTTATGATGGTGCTGGGGCGTTGCATCAGCTTTTTAATTACCCTGCTACGGTATGTTGGAGTGAGCAGGGCAGACTAGATTACAAGAGGAAAACATTGCATTCACAAGCAAGTATAGCCAAAACATTACATTTCAAATACGAATAAAAAACTCACAAAGGGCCGTCACAACATCCAACAGCATTCATCACCATCTCTTAATCAAGAAAGTCGACGGAAAAATGCATCTTTATAAATTGTAATAGAAATTATTTTTAATTTCTATAACAATATTATTTCTAATTATTAGATATATTTATCTGGAATCTATAAAACATTGTATAACATGTATGTCGCAAATTTACAAAAAGATACAGTCATACTTTATGTAAAAGCAGAATGAAATCTATTTAAGGGAACATTTAAACATACCATTAAGCAAAAGGTAATAACATACTTTCACTGCAGACATTTTGAGTCATAGCAGGGAAAGCACTAGTGCGATTCAACACTAATGGATGCATGACATTTAGTTCTGTATGTTCCATTGTTCTGCTGCTGCATGATGGCTCTATGTGACACTTAAGATGAACAAAGTCATTATAAATGCTGTGAGCTGTGGTTATGATGCCACTCTGAGACTTTTCTCAGCACTTAAGTGACAGAACTTATGCTTAAGAGGGAAGTGCAATTTACAACTGAAAGTCCCAAGTTCTAAATAGAAACCTACAGTACATACAGTACATTAATTCAATTTAAGGAGTAAAAGTAGTCAAATAGGATGAAGAATGGCATCCATAGCAATGGCATGGTCTTATGCCACTCCAGTTGGATGGTTTTCAGTATACGTACATATGCACCAATCAGCCAAAACATAAAAAAACAATTAATGGTTTTAATGATCTGTGACGTTATAATAAGCAAAGCTGCACGACAATAATTCATGTGCGTTCTTTTTCCTGACATATTGAGAACTCGTTTGCTGCCTCCTCTGTGCTCCTGTTACAGTCTCCTTCATTCCACACCCTCTTTTCTTATTTCTGGTTATTTTAACAATCCTCTTTCAAGTCTTTTTGGCTATTCGTTTGCTCACACTGGGCTCAGGCCTGCTCGTGTGATTGTGAAGCTCAGCTTTAAGGCACGACTCAGTCTGCAGCTGCCAGATTCATTCCTGTTTCTCTTTAACTCCTCTGACACCGAGGAACGTGCAGAGGAAGAAAGAGGAAGGATTTGGGGTTAGTTCCACAGGTTTCTATTTGTCAGGATGTTTTCTTTGATTTAAGTCTGAAAATGACATCGGTGGTTGTTGATTTTTTTGACTTCTGATTACAAATTAAGCTTTCTCACTTTAATCGCTTATCCCTGAGGATGCACCTTAGATACCAGTTCATAAGCTTTCAGCAATGCATATGAAACCTGGGAAACGACCTCACGAGGGTTGAAATACTTCCGACGACCCAATTCATCTGTCGTCACAACCTCAGTCATTGGAACTGCCGCGTCTGTTAGAATGTGAAACGCTTCAAGCTGAACTAACTGGTCGTTACAGCCCTTCTTAGGAACATCTACCCCATCCAAACTTATCAAACAATTCTCTTCAACAGAGCAAAACCAGAAAAAAACACATTCTGCACAAAAGAAACCCTCAAATAACAAACCATCCAGGCCACAAGTTCACTCTGTTGCTTTCACCAGGAGGGGCAACCCAACAGGTAGAAGCTTTTGTGACCAACATGATTAAAATATGTTCTAGACTCCTGTTGACCTTTCAAACAATTAACCAGAATATACCTACAAACATAAAAAGGCCTGGGTTCTAAAGGTCTGAGTGCCATGTAGGGAGAGAGGGAGACAGAAAGGGAAACATCACTGACTGAGGCTCTTCCCAGCTTCTCCTGTCGGTGACGTGCAAAGTCAAGAAAGTTGTTAAATTAATACATTTAAGATAACGTGATACAAACCAACAAGTAACACTGAACCCTCGAATATTTTTCAATAAACACAATAGGGACATATTAATATGAAAAGTATCTGCAAATTCTTCCCAACATCAACATATTTTTCCTACAGTATCAACACCTAGCAATCATAGCATGGTTTTTATTGATGTGTTTAAGAAATGGTAAGCCCTTGGTTAAGGTCTTGAACAATGATTTAACATCAGTTGATCATATTACATCTTGTCAAGGGGTCGTTCACAGTAATAAATTAATAAATAAATAAATACTACAGGGAAGCGTCACCTCAATCTGCAACTCGACAGAGCTTTGAGCTGAGTTGCTACAGAGCCCCTGAAGAACCAAAAGATTATCTTTTTTTACTAAGGTTATTATCTTGTGGGAGCAATTACTATATTGTGTGCACAAGATAATGAAGATGTTTGTGTTATTATCACTCAGCCACCAGATTTGTTCCATAGTTGGAGAAAATGCAGCGAATCAAGTTTTCATTTCACCTGGGAATGTCGCACAATGACATAGTAGTTGCTCTTACACAGAGACACAGGATTGTCTTGAATCATTTGCTGCGCATACTGAAGGAGAACAGGATCAGGCGACAGAAGGACCATGTTGCAATTATAATGAGTGAGAAATTGACAAACTCTTAAAAGCTGTAAATGCAACTTGTCTTCAAAGCATGTACCAGTCAAGATAATATATTGTGGGAACGAGATCAAAAAATATAATACTCTGGGACTTCAGGGGCTTCAGCTGACCAGCCTACGTTTCTTACTTCCTCAAAAGTAACGGTGTAAAGCACAAACATAAATTCCACCATTTCATGAGAAGAACCAGATTTTACCTACAAACTTATATGCATCTGTCGTCCCTTGAACAGAGGTGAAACAGCATACAAGTACATGCAGTACAAAACTACACATAACTTTAGTTATATCCCTACAAAATATTTCCCAGACCCTTGTTATGGAGGTTTTCTGGAAGCTGGTGAAAGGAGAACTCAGGCAGCAGCTGATGTCTTATTCAGAAGATTTGAATGTAGACTTGATGCATCAAGGAGACCAGAAGGTGCAACAATATACAAACGCTAACAAAGTAACATGAGCAACTGTCCCCCCCAAGTCTGAAGATGTCTCCCATAGCATCCCTATATATCTTCCTCTACTTGCTTCACCCATTCTAACAGCACATCAATGAATGGATGGAATTGCCATCACTCTCTGTGTAGGTGTTTGTATCCTATTGGACAGTTATGTCTAAATATGCATTCCTAAATTACTGGTGAAATATGCAAGATAGTTGGAGTTGGTGCCTCTCAGTCTTGGTAAGAAAGTCCTTCAACATAGACACTACAGTGCACTGCTGGTTGGCCCTTTTTTCTATTATCTGACCTTGGATGTTGCTTAGAGAGAAGGGAGTCTGTGTGGAATGAGCTCTATTCTCCTCATGGTGAACAGATGTAATATGTGAGGATGTTCAAAACATTGTCTCACAACCCCGAAGCTGCTTTATTTCATCATTGGGTCTCTTGTGGACAACAGAGAAAGCTGTAAACACAACATCTGACATATTCTGTGTTATTACTGAATTATGTTCTGCTTCACATACCCAGCAGACACAGAGCATCTTTAGATGTTGTGTTTCTGTCCAGGATGAGATGAATGCACGTCCGATATTTAGTTTCTAACAAACAATTCATTTTATTATAGGAAACGGGGTTGCACTTCTCATCAGACATTGTTGATTAAACTCAAAGATATTTGCAACATAACACTTTAAATATGTATTTTTCTACATTCTGAACCATTATTGCACTCATTCCACACACATAAAACACTGCCAATCACAACCCAATTGAAGTTGCGTGCAGTTTTTAGTGATTTATTTAAGCTTGTAATATATTTTTTTATACGACTCATTGTCTTTTTCTGTCTTCATGCCACATGATCTGATTGTCTCGTCTTATTTGTTTTTGAATTCACCATTTAAAGTTTGGCGAGCTCTTATATTGTGTTGTTTTATTTCGTGGCTTTACTCCAACACTCATCCCCATTTTATAAGGCCCTGAGGTTGGCTAAATGAACGTCCGTGTGAATACATTACTTTAATTCCACAAACAGCAAAGCCGAGACTTGTGCACAAACCAGGATGGGAAACAATGCTGCTATTTTTAGACAATACTCTGGGAACAAGTTAGATGTACAGCAGGCAGAGGATTACCGTGCAGATTCCTCTAGTCAGCACCCACCCCCTCCCCCATCAAGCTCCCACTTGCCTCCCTCAGTCTTTGACGGGTAGCGTGGCAATAAGGTACATGCGTTGTGACTGAAGCAAGAAAGCACGGGGCTAAGTATAGCCCGGGCCCTTTGTACTCGTACCTTTCCAGGTCACAGGGGCTCGGGGGATTACAAAAGCAATTGTACACCTATACAGCCCTACATCAAGTGATACAGCCGAGTGTGCTCCTTCAGGCCATTAACCCCCAAGTGTGTTGGTGGTTTTACCCTCCTGATGTAATAATCACCAAATGCACTGCACGCCTACACACACACACACACACACACACACACACACACACACACACTGCCTCAACCTCTGAGCTAAGCAACTTAGTGCAGGTCTCAGGTAATGCTGTGCTCAAGTCTGGATATAACTCTTGGTTAGTGGGAGCATTTCGTCCATAAAGGTCAAACTAATGCCCAGGCCACACTGGATTCGTGAGCAGCATGTGTGCGTCTTGCTTTCCATTTCCATTTCCGTGTTGTCAACTCGGAGCAGCCACACTCCCTGCACAAGATGCCAGTCTTAGGCACAACTCCTTCAAATGAGCTGGCTGTTCTTCTAGAGAGTCGGAGTCCCTTCTATTTCCTTTGCATGCAATGCGCAGTTCACAACCAAATAGTGAAAATGATCTTTCACCACGATCAAATAATTGTCAAACAATTCCTGCACCTGTTTCACATTCAAAGCACTGTTACTGTTGACTGAATCCTTTCATTTGTTTTAACAAGGTTTTTATTGCTGTTATTGCAGGACCAGAATAGGTTATGCTTCATATATATATTTAGCTTTAGAACATGCTTATGAGAAACCAGAGTTGGTTTGCTTCTCCCAATCATTTTCCTTGAGCTCCTCCCTTGTATAGGTATGGTTAAGGTTTGCTCCGTCACGGTGCCCCCACCTTTATTTCTCTCATAGTCATTACCAACTGAGCCACAAGGAGTCCAGCTGAAGTAATCTTAACCATAGGTAGTTTTAAGTGCTGGAATAAATGACTAATGCTCTCGTTTTTTTTCTGCTGACAGCCTCCTTATTCACTATAACCCCTGGAAACTTAAGCCTTATTCTTCTTTCACGCCAGATAAAACTAAGCAGCGAAATTCTTGCTCAGCACTCATAGCTTGTAACAGGCAATGGTTTAGGGCCACTACTCTTTTCTTTATTTCTCTGTCATCTCCACTCTCTCTCCCGCAACTCCTCTCATCTCCCACTCACGCCAGGAGTGGTGGCTGCTCTCAGCAGGGTGTCCATTTTGTAAGTGCTGCAGGAGTATGTGGAGTGGCAGTTCTGCCGGCGGAGCTGCAGAGGCAAAGAAGGAAAAAGAGGTGATGATGAAAAGAGAGAGCGATCTAGCGGCGGGAGTTAGAGAGGGAAAAGGCAAGAGTCCAGTTTACAGAGTGGTAAGGGAAGCGGAGAGAGCGATGCATCAAATCAGAGGAGAAAGGGAAAAGGAGAGAATCAAAAGGGAGGGGTGTGAGCGATCTGGATGTCACAACACTGGCTCGTCAAAGGCCTCCATGTCCTCTTCAAATAATCAACTGTGCAAAGGCTTTTTTTGAAAAAAACGACTTGAGCCACTCAGATCAACAGTGTCACATTCAAGTCATCATTTCCTGGATGTCACTGTTGCCTCCAGATGTCCTGGGATATATGGAGGAATACAAATTCCAACAAGTTTGATCAAATCTTTATCCTCAAGTTTAAGGGCATTGCAAAGGGAGGGGGGAAAAAAAGGCCCAGCATCAAACTTATATTCCTTATTTGTTATTCATGCATAAGCTCCAGCTCCTCTTGCCTCATTCATATCATACTTCAAATAATTTGGCAATCAGGCCTCAGGGGGTGTACTGGAGAAGAGGGGAGCGGAGACAGGAGAAATATGGCTTGGCGTTTCAGCTGTTCAGTAATTATTTCTCAGGCAGTAGCAGAGACGCCCAGAGGCTGATGAAAGAACAGTAGATCTTGGGGGTCCTTAGAGAGCTTCAGTGCTCCATGAGAAGTGCTCCATTAACTGAGGCATCATGGGAAATATTGCACTAGGAACTGGACCCAAGCCCACTGCGAATCCTCTCACCAACCAACATCTGAATATATTCTTTGTAAGATAGAATTCTATCAATATAACCCTTAAATACTGTGAATAAAATGCTCCGATGCCCACAAATACAATTCATCCATGTCAATAGTGTTAAGGTGGGGTCAGACAGAAAACAAAACTATTTCAGTGGATAGAAACTGGATGGTTTTCAATCTAGTTATTCTATCTCCTTGACCCAGAGAAATACTTAACCTGCCAGATTCAGATCTCTTTACATGGACTATTAAGACATCCTGCAGCTGGAGAGTGAAGGCTGTTGAAATCTAAAGAGATTTTATCAAGTGCACACCAAATGGTACAACTCCATTTTTCAAGAGAGAATAATATATCCACCATTCAGGTGCTTCATTCAATTTTTTATTTGTTTTGGTCTTTTATCTTATCCAGCTCATTTCGATTTCTACAACCTCTGGTCAGGTGGATCAGAACATTGTGGGTGGCTCAGCCTGAGAGATAGATTAGAGTAGAGCGGCTGCTCCTTCCCATGGAAATGCACCAGTTGAGGTAGTTTGGGCATCTGGTCAAGACGCCTCCTGGGTGCCGTCCACTGGAGGTTTTCAGGCATGGCCAGCTGAGAGGAGACTCCTGGGTAGAGGCAGAACTCGCTGAAGGAAATACTTATCCCATCACCAAGGAGGAGCTGGAAAGCATTTCTGGAGAGAGGGACATCTGGAGCACCGTGCTTAGCCTGCTGCCACTGCAACCTGACCTCAGATAAGTGGAGGAAATGGACCACATGCACTGCATGATCATAAACGTCAGAGTGGCAAAGCTTTAGTTGTTAAGCAGAGCCGAACCGTGCCGATTACACACTGTTGGATGGCCTTGACCCAGGGACCACATGCTTGTTTAATGCTGGATGATCAAACTTCACCACCATACTATTAAATGAATTAGACAACATATATAAAAACAGCCTCTGTGTTGCCGTGAACACACACATATGTAAAAGCACAAACAGAAAAATTGCTTATCCTGTATTCCATGTGAACAAAAATGCAAATGATGCCGGGAAGATAAGGGATCCATGTAATTAAAGAGGGGATATGGGGGATATGTGAGATATTGTGGGAGTGGTGTACAGTATGAGGGATTAGTTTGGATTAAAGCAGTGGTAAGGCCCTCTGCCGATTACACAGCCCTCTCGTTTACCACAAAGAACTGAGGACAAAATGTTTGGAGGCACAAATATTACACTTTCTATCTTTTGGTAACCTGGAAAAAAAAAATGCGCTTCTGCTTTTATCTTTTCAAGCTACTGCAAGTGAAAGGGCTCTCTCCCACTGTCAGCATGCACCGCCAAGGCTTTTAAATAGAGAGAGATGTCAAGCATGTTATTGTCCGCTCAGTGTGTTTGTGGTCGAGTATTTTAAGAGTTTTCAAATTTCTCTAGTGTCACAGTTGGGCTCCACTTCTGGCTGTACAACACTTTTCCTATGCGGCCTGTGTTGATAGAAGAAAATCCAGTGTCATATTGAAGACTTAAAGTGACCTGACTGGTAAAAATGCAGCTCTGCGTATTGGCACTGTCATATGTCTTGGAGGGGAAATTGAGAAAAAATGAGAAATAGAGGATCTATAAATAAATCATGTAATATGACATTGGTAAACTGCTCACGGCATCCTTATGCTTACTGAGTGGGCTTATCTGTGGAGAGAGAGGGAGCAAAGAGGATAGATATACAAATGCAATTCTATAGCAGCAGCAGAGCTACTCTGCATTTCTGTGTTAAAGGTGTTAAATGATGTCTGGTTGTACAGACCCATGTAGATATGTACAGTTTTATTTGCTCAGATTTTGAGAAACCTGACAATGACATATCTCATCCTTAATACAATGGAGTTAAATGGAATCTGATTTGTGTTGCTCACAGCAGTGAAACATTACCATGGAAAAAAAATCAACAGCTACTAACAACAGTAAAACTGACATTTTGAGCAAAGTTAATTTGTTTCGATGTAATCACTATGGACAGATTAGCCTGCATGGTTGGGTTGAATACAAACCTTTTATATCAATTTCAAGTTTGAAATATGACAAGTGCTTTTGTTTTGGGCCTATTTGTGTAAAATTAGCATTTTGAACTTTAAAAAATAAAAAAATCTGCATCAGTGAACAACAAAAGTCCTCTCCTACCTGCCGGCTAAACCTTAATGCAAGTGAAATAGGAAAATGCAGTCACCTGTGACCATGTGGCCAAAGGGACGAGGCTTCTGACTTTGGATCAGAAGATTGGGGGTTGTAGTCCCTTCTTGGTGGGTCTTACATCTAATTGGATTTCATTTCATCCTGCATTGTTGATCCTGCCAAACATATTTTATTGAACTTGGAGTGAGGTGCTGTAATGCCAAGGTCAAGTAACTGAACACCATCACTAATTGACTCCCCACCAACACCAACCTGGAAATCTAGAAAGACCAATAATGTCAAGGGCATGGATCCAACCCTACACTGGCCAGTAATATGTCAAACAGATTATCCAATTGCTTGTGCAGAATAGAAATCACCTGGTCTACACACACACACACACACACACACACACACACACACACACTCACACACACTCCTAATAACAATGTCTTTTCGACTTGTTGATCAATGAATCAGCTATTTGTCCCACACAAGCATGGAAGGTGGTTACTCTTGACTTTCAGTGACGCGTACAGACAGAGAGTATTGGCCAGTATGGCTGTGAAGATTCTCAGTCCTCCAGGTCACGGTATCTTAAGGAGATGTACCAGTGTGCATCTGCAAGTAGACTTTGTTGTGTGTCTTGAAGATGTTTCACTTCTCATCCAAAATGCGTCTTCAGTTCTAACTGAGGGGTTCAGCCATCTAACCTCTGTGAGTCTGCACCTCTATGTTGACAGTTGTTTTGAGTCAAAGTGCGAATGGCTGTTGATTCCTGTAAGTCATAGACTTTGGGGCTCACTTTCTGTGGAGCAGAACTGGTGTCTATTCTCTCAAACTTATAATAATAAATGAGCAGATTGTGGTGAATGAAATAGAACTTCCAGTTGTTGAACCAAGGTTTTGGCAGATTGTATATGCATACGATCTTATAATGAAGCCTACTGAACAGTTCAGTGGAAGCTTAAGAGTATGGGATTAAACTTGTGATTTTTGGCATTATAAGCCCCGTTCTCTATCCATTTGATCTAACCGGCAATGTTTAAGAGACTTTTTAACAAAGTTTTTTTTACCAGAATTTATCTCGGGGCAGGATGAACCTCACTGGGGATGACAACAGTGCAGATGTTCAGTCAGGTGTATTCACCTTGCAGCTTTGTGTAGGATAATATATAAACTTAATCTACAGGTGCTTTCACACCTACCCTGCTCGGCCCAGATCTTTGGACATTTCAGTTTGGTCCTAAGCAAAATAACAGATGTGAAAGATGCATCACAACATGGTAAAGACCAACGGACCAAAGTTGAGTCCAACCTAAACAGGTGGTCTTAGTATGGATCAAATGAACCATTTTTCGGATTGTTTGCATTGACATTTCTTCTTCTTTCTTTGGATAGTTCGGACCTGCAGGAATTGCAGGAAGTTGAGACAATGGTAAAGAAGCACTTGCAGGATTGCTTGTAATCTTCAATATCTGGCAATATGAGGTTTGAATGAGTAGCTTCATTGTAATCATGTAATTAATGGAGTCAATCAGTCCCTCTGCATTATGCATGTGTGAAAGGCAACCTGTGGCTATTAAACTCCAGACCCAACTCTCCAGACTTTATCTACAAGTCATGTCTGAACACGACTTAACAGTTGATTCTTTTTTTCAATTGAATGTCAAATCTGTGTTAGAATCCGCAGGATCGGTAAGACATGCACATAACTAACAATCATAGCGACAGACTTAATTTGCTAAGTACTGAAATAACCCCAAAGCAAGTAAGACGCCACTTGATCTGTTTTCAGAGACGAAAGACGATGGAGTAGACGTGATTTCAGCCGAGGGCTTTGTAGATTCTGATGCGAGCGCCTCGCTTCACGTTGAGATGTGTAGTACTCACTGAGAAGAGCAGAAGGAGTTCCCTCTGGGTCTGCTCAGTATTCCCGGCGTAACCTCCTGCCAGAACCAGCCTTAAGGCTCGCCCCCAGCCTCAGACATGCAACACAGGACTGATGGTTCAAGTTCTGGTCGGGACATGGAAAGAGGAGGAAATATACATATCACACTGGAGATATATGTCACAAATGTGTAGATACTCTTCAGTTTATGTTCTGATGGATTCAGCAATCAGGAAAGGGGAAAGAGAAATGATTTCTGGGTGAAAGAAAAATCAGATTAGGGTTTCACTGATGTGTCTGTGTGTTGTGGCCCCGGGGACACTTGACACTGCAGATAATCTGCTCTAATAGCTCACAATAATTAAAACTATTCAGACACACATCAGCCTCTAGCCTTTATTTTCTCTAAGCAACCAGTGTGAACATGTGCCAACACGGAGCACGCACACGCTTCCAGACTCAGCCTGACATTTATACAATGTGCAACAGAGGCATAAGGAGCTTTGCGGTGCATTTTAAAACGAGTCTGTGGTAATGTGTTTGTTCCTTACTTGTGCTCGCACATAAAGAGAATGTAGTTGTACATAAACCTCAGCGAGGAATCTGTTTTTCATCTGAATTCTTTAAACTCACTTCAAAACAAATGTTTTAATGCAGCTTTTGCTGATGCTGCCTTTTTTTTTAAAAATCCTGGTCGCATTACAGAGTTTACAACTTTCTTGTAGTCATAAATTACAGCCTGGTTAGTCCCATCCAGGTCCACTCCAGTCAATCTAGGCACATCATAATGCTGGAGAGTGTTCTCAGCAGTTTTCTATGGCATAACACCAAGTCCTCACTTAATAACCTCTAGATGTGAGGGGTGTCATATCCATGTAGACTTTCAGATAAGGGACATTTTAAGGTCTGTGTAGCAGAAGACTAAAAGTAGTTTTGGATCAGTATTTGAAGACTCATGTTTCTATAAACTGAAGTGATGCTCCTCAGTAATAACAACCTTTAATATTCAAAACTCATTCAATGTGTTGTCTGTCACATCTGAAGACAAAGCCGTGTCTGTACGTTTTGAACTGCAGTGCTTGTGTGATAGTGTGTGTTGTGTGTCTTTGTCGTCCCACCACAATGAAAGCTACAAATGGCTTGAATAGCACAAAGGGGTTTTACCACTGGACAGTCGCTGAGTTTTACCCTGATGGAAGTCGGGTCCTGCCTAAATCTCAATTTAATGGGCAATTACATTTTCTGTTTCATAACATTACAATAATTTAGCAGACCTCTGCAAGTGATTGATTTTTATTATTATTATTATATTATTGTTGTGTTACATTGTGTCCAGCCTAAACAAGATTACAAGAAGACTCCATTATTCAAAAAAGGAAACGAAGAAGGAAACCAGAGTAGAAGCTTTAATAACTAAATTAATCAAATAAACTATCCTATAATGGTGCAAGTATTCTCCATTTAACCTCCTTATGTGGTTCTGAGGATGAGGGATGAAAAGAGGACACTGCTCCACTCTTTTCCGGTGCCTCCTCTATCTCACTTGAGTGGAAAGCTTGAAGTTGATTTGTCCGATAAGTTCTTTGACTGATGGATAGGGCAGCAAAGGTCAAGCTGAACACTGTTCCACAAGTCAAATCGCTCCAAACAGACTGTTGCACTTAATCTTGAATTTCAAATACCTCATTAAATATTTGGTTCGATTTTTCCTGGGAAATGGGAGTTAAAGTTTTTACAATGAATTCCTAGGAAATAGCAAGATCTCAATTCATTGTATTCAAGCCATGGAACCAGACACTTCCAGTTCTGGACGTGCTTTCTGTGTACACATCCAGAGGCTGCCTGGTGTCACTCAGGCAGCTAAGTATTAAAGTCGCTCAGGATTGCTCTCACAATTCAAATCTGCACATCTGCTCTCGTCTCGCCTCTCTTCGGCATCTAGCCCAGGATTGACTCTTCTCTTCAGAGCCCCCCCCCCCTCCCTTCTTTCCCTCTCCTCATATGTACTCTACATCCATCCCTCCGCACTGCCTGGAGTGTGTGTCCAGCTATTAGCTCTTTACCCTGCACATTCCGGTTCACTCCATATGTCTAATCCCTGCATTGAGCTGGTAATACCAGGAAAAAAGGGGTGTGTGCACTCATGTATACATGCATTTTCCCACATGCTATTCTCACCATTACTGAGCATGTGACCCTGTCACTGGGATGACCTTCACATCGCAATACCAGAAATTCAAAAACAGATTAAAGAAGATCTATGGAGGCATTTGACTTCATTGTCAGTTTATCTCTGTGCCGCTGCTATCTGGATGCGGTTCACAAGCATGCAGAGAAGGAGCTATTTGTATGATAATGTAAGACAGACTCTGTGGACTGGCTACGCTATGTGATGCCATGCAGGAGACAGCTGACATAAGCACTTATTGAATCTTGCTGGAGATTCAGTACAAATGTGAGTAATGCAGAGGGATTGAAAGAGAGAATGGGGGAAATATGCTGGTGCTGGTGGTTCTCACTTATAAATGTCAGCGTCACTGGGCCCCCTGTCTGTTTGCTTTTGGGCTCTTTAGCATTTAAAAGAGGAAGACGACAATCAAGGACATAATGTGAGTCTCTTGAGCTTGTTTCAGCACTGAGAGTCGACTGCAGTGTCCAGAGTAATGAGCAGCCAAGTCTCCCTTCCGCCCACTTCCACTCCCACGCTGTCTTCAGAAGAGGCTTCCAGCACACTGTGGATGATGTGACATGATATAACACACTCTCCCATCTCAATTCATATCTCTTTTTTTTTTTGAGGTGCCTTTGAATAATGAGAATGTACATTAGTATACTCAGGGCTCTGAGAGCCTGTCTGGAGACATTACCGACCAAATGTTTCATCCAGAGATAAAACACAAATGCATGGTGAGGGCTGGGTGAGAGTGTGCCATCAGTGCAAAATATGAGGCATTGATTAGTTGTAAATCTATTTTAGCTGGTTGTAGAGGAGCAGAGTAAAAACAATATGCTGCTCTGAATCACAATCTGGACTGTTTATGGTCATAACCAGTTCAAATTTAACAACTTTATGGAACGAAAGTGCCACAATGCACCACCTCCCTTCGATTAATTAAGAATACGTTCAGAGTTTCATTCTTAAAGTTTATTATTCACAGTTCTGTTTACTGCTGCCTATTGCAAAATCTCTTGGGACAAGTGCTTGATTTATAGCATAAGAGATGTCCGTCTGCAACCGTGCAACCACAACAGGAAGAGGATAGCACATTTGTTTCTCCCCATAACCATTAGTGGCTTCCCCCAGGCACTGGAAAAGACAGATGATGGACGGTTAACCCACATTCAGTTGGCTTCAATTGTACTAGATCAGTAACAAAGTATGTCAATGAAACCAGGTATCTGACTTTGTCATAGCCAAGTGTGTGTACCACAGTGATGTTACCCATTGGGTTGTCAGCTGCTGTTGTTTGGCATTTTGGTTTGTGAAACCAGAACCATATTTGGAGAAGCGGGGGTTGAGCCTGACTGACACTGCGTGCCCCCTGACACCTGCGACCATTGAACTGTACTATCAATCACATGCCCCAATACATACCATACTTTATTTGACTCCAAATTGGACCAGAGTTTACAAAATGGACATATTGAAGAAGACTTGAAACGAGCTATTGAGACCACAAACTCATGGCATATCAGCGTAAAGCCCCTTCTCACGGATTTGATGTGTGTTTCAAAAGAAAAGCAAGACAAGGAAAAAAGCAGAATAGCGCTAGTAAGGAAAACTTTTATTCAGGGTTACAACGTTACACGTACATATTGGAATAAATCTATTACCAAGATTCAAAACCTTGTTGATTTTTATTTTCTGCAGGCTTAGGCCAATGGACGCACCCTGACACCGAAAGATGTAATATAATCAATCTGTAGGGTTCTAATAAAACAACCGTCGTTCCATTTTATTTTCACCTTTCTCAAATAGTTATTTTGTCTGTGAATCTCTGATAGATTGACAGAAAAGATGTCTTAAGTGGTTTTACAGTTATAAGTACTTGGCTGTAATGGTTTGAAACCTGGATTCGACACTACTGATGTAACCAAATGAAAATACATTATCTGGGTTCAGAAAAGCGAGTGATGCATATAAAGATATTTCATGAAGTTAACGAATACAAATTGTTTTGTGTTACACCCTTGCTGCTCACTATAGACAGTGAAATAAATCACTGGGTATAAGATCTATGCAGATGTGAAAAAATGAGCTGTTGCTAAAAAGGTTATGGGCCTTTCACATATCACTAAGTGTCCTACAAAGGTTGCAGCCTGAGGGCTGTTGGATAAGGGTACATAATGTTACTCATTACTCACACCCTCTCTTCACAGTGAAAACTTGGGGCCGTGTCTTTAGGTATTACTTTCAATGGCAGGTGATACATTGGTCCATCTTCCTGATTCTCTGCTGTATAATGTGTCGAAAACCATCTGCATTGTTTGACATGATTTTTGAATAGGTTGTAAAAGAGGGATGTGAAGTTTGCGTCTGTTTTAGGAGTCGTTCTCTCTTTCCAACCATCCACATGACTTAAGAAGCTTCTGTCACAGGCTCATTTTGTCTTGACTGGTCGTTCTGTGTCACAGTCACTCCCCTTAATGTTTGTTTTCGTTGTCTTCGTGCGAATTAGCCGCCTGCTTCAGTGCCATGTGGGAGAAAGCAAATTGCCATCCAAATGACGAAAAATATGGACATAAAGAGTGATTTGTGGCACAATTGAATAAACGCTGGAGAATAATAGGAAACCTTACTCAATATAAATCATCATTGTGAGACAGCTTGAATAGACTTCCAGAGGCTGAAACCATACGCACAAGTGTTCTTCAGCAAGACTCTGTATCCCATTCAGCTCCAAGGCTGCTCCCTCGATGACTACGCCTGGCCTCTGACCTCCTTTTTAGAGAAGAACCTTGCAGGGATCGAGAACAAATCACGTTATTATTAGCTGTAGGTCGTGCTCATCCCTAGTCCTGTAAGTGGGTGTGTGAGACTTTCATGTTACCAGTGGGAGAGAAGAGGTTTTTTTTTTTTTTTTTTCATACCAGCGACAACAGAGAGAAGCCTGGGCGATTTCAGCTCTAATACACTCCATCACTTCATTAGCAGGGACAATGTGTGTGATTGCGTGTGTGGGACAGAGCGCGAGGGAAGAGCAACGTTGATGCTGTCACTCGGCTGCCATTATGCTTTAAACATCCCACACAGTGGCACACGGAGTCAAAGAAGAGCCACTATTAATACCTCCCTTCTGAAATGAGACCAAGAAGAAGGAGCATATGAGGCCCATTGTCTGCCGCCATTGAAGTCCCCTTTTTTGGGGACATGAAAGCAGACACAATGATTTCTATTACTGGACCTTATCAGGCGTTTAGCCAAGAGATTAGTGGTGGTAATTCTCTCTTTTTTTGGTCTTTTTCTAAAATTCGGAGCTTATGAGTGAGAGGGAAGGGAAGGAAAATGGGAAATAGATTCATTAGCTTGGAAAGGGTCCTTTAGTCATTTTTGACCCAATGTGTGAATAGCAGGTGAGATAACATCTCCTAAATGAAATTCAGTCAGAAACGAGGGTTTGTATCACACCCTCAAAAACCCACCAGGCGTCTGATTGTTCCCCAGGTAAGACTCTGTGGTTTTCAGAGAGGATCCCATCACAGCTGAGTGGGGTTTCAATGACCTGGATGTTGCCGTCAGTGACAGCCTCTCCGGCGGTGGCATCATCCAGACTGAACAATGAAGCACTGGTGTAAATACAAGAACAAGTGTGAAGTCACAGAGCCGTGTGCTTCTTCCCCATAATTATTACTCCATCCTCCGTCGCTGCTTTTTCTCATTAACTTGATTCAAAATATGTTCCATTCTGACCCCCAGAGGACTCGAGTCAGTGGCACGGTGTGTTTTAATCATGTGAGATTACCCCCTGCACATTCTCCCTGGGATTTGAAACTACATGTAAGCCCACATATGTGCCTGGACGTGCCTTCTGCGTAGTCTTACAAACCACAATAAAACGTAATGACATGGACTGTCGACGAAGGCCGAGCGCCCTGCTGAGCTTGAAATGGAGACACAAGAGCTGTGGGGAAATTGGACGAAAAGCTGGGGCTCGGCTTCAATCTGCCGCATGCAGCAAGGTTGTTTCACACATTTCCTCAGTGTAAAGTGCCCCCCTTGTGATGCGTTAAGCCAACAAAAACTCCTCTTAAAAAGGACCATTAAACATTTAGTCCATTATGTTTGCGTTTCCCCACAAGACGTCCACCTGTTTTAACACCGTTGACTTCAGAGGATAGTGATGTTTAAGAAGAAAACAGATTATCTCCAGGGCAGATTGTTAGAGCTGTGGATCTTTTACCTTTAGGTAATTATTACTGCGGTTGTTTTTCTGCTCGTACCTGTCTTCAGTCTCTATGGGGGCTGAGATAGTGATGCGGAGCTCCTGAGGATAAAAGTACATTTGCTGTGAGTTGTAAGGTTTTGTATCAGTCGGGGGGATGGAGTCCTGAGCCTGCCCTCTGCGGCTCTCTGTCTGTGTGGGGATGAGACTATTTAGCTGTTGTACAACTCAGATACGGACGCGTTGCTAATGCAGTGTGAGAAGCCTGACTGCTTTGGTTCACTGCATTGATATTCTGTCACTGCTGTTGATTTAATTACTTTCATATTCACAGAATTCACACATGTGGTACCATCACTGTCAGCTGTCCTGTCATGCACCTTCTCTACACTTCTGTGATGGTAACAGTCACTGGAAGCTGGAACCTATCCCATCATGTATGCGTCAAGAGTCGGGGTACATCCTTTGTGACCAGTCTCTAGCTGAGGATGGAAGCCCTTAGCTCACTGATGGAAGAAAGAAAGGGGCTTGTGTGAGCAGGTGTGAGATGATGGAATATGACCCAGGTCACCCTGTCTCATCCATGTGCCTGGGTAAAAAAATATATTTGTATTAATTTACAAATATACAGGAGGGCAGCGGAAGAAATCAGAAATGAAAATTATTTTTAACATCTAAATCAGCTTGTGTGTAGTGTATGTGTTTAGTTTATTGTGAAAGTCTATGACACTACTGTTTACCTTTTCACTACCGCTCAAATAATGTTCACACCAAACTAGATAGAACATCACAAATGGATCAATAAAGACAAAACTGGCCAGTGGTGAATAATTTCTCTGTGCTGCTTGTAAAAAGTGCCCAATGTATTTGAGCCACAAGCTAAAAATGTCTTCGTGGTGGAAATACAATGACAATTCACAGATATATACACAGTCACACACATTAGATGTGTTGGATCACGGGTGATGGATCGAGTCGCAAGTCACATGTTATGGGCTCTGGATTTGACTTGGTGATGATAGAGGGTAACGGGTCGGTTCCGGTACTGAGCTTTTGTGGGTTCAGGCAGCTGTGCTTTCGAAAATGCCCCTGTGCAACACATGAATTTCACGTGGGCACATGTGTTTTTGCACAATTCATGTGGTTTTTCTGTGTGGGAAAATTTTAAAATCAGTTAATCTCGATGGGATCGCTGTAATCAGTTCTGTATTTGGGGGAATTTTAACACACGAGTAGTATCTGTTGACCATTTAGCTGTATTTGGCTTGAAAGAAAATGACTCTGATGTGCCAACATAATATTGTAAGTAGATGAGATTTTTAATTTTGTACATTTCTAATATTAATCTGGATGCAGAGTAAGTACTCGTCAGATATCATTGCCATATTTACACCATGCTCATCTTTCCAACTAACACTCATGTTACTGGGAGGAATCCAGAGCACCTAAAGGAAACCCATATTTTGAGAGAGGGATTGGAAGAACGTAAAGCCTTCCTCTAACCGATGGGACATTTTGTTGCCTCTGTCTGCCCTTGGAGGACACACTCTGCCCCATCTTCCTCCCCTATAATAGTAGGGCATCACCTCCTCCTCTTCTTCCGCTACCCCTCCAGCTCCACCTCACCCCACCTCGAGGGATGTGGTATTTGTTATTCCGCCCCTGAGAGCGAATGCCTCTGCTGGCCGCCAGCTTGTATATCCCAGGCCATTAACAACATGACAGGAGGAGTTAGCTTGACTGGCATGTTTATTGTTCTGTTGACTGGGCAGTGCTAATGAGGCCTCCGCTCTGTGCTCGGCCAGCAGGATTACGCCAGCATCGCAGGACAAGCTCAAACATGGCCGACTGTCACTGACCATTTCCCTGAGAGCACCCAGACGTACACACTCAACATATGCTCTGCACACGTGAACATGAATATAGGACATGTGTTGTCTTCAGGTGGTTGGACTGAGGGGTTTTAAATGTGACTTCTTGATGCATTCAGCTTTAAGAAATACAAAGTGGTACAAAGAAAGTTTGTATTAGACCCCCCCCCCCCCCCCCCCCCCCCCCCCCCCCACACACACACACACACACACACACACACAGACACTTATATATACAGCACCTCTTTTCAATCACACATTATTCACACAGCTGTCTGGAGCAAGTTGGGGTTCAGTGTCTTGCCCGAGGAGACTTCGATGTGCAGGCTCGAAACACCAACCTTCTGGTTAGGGACAACTTGAGCCACAGTGTAACCAGAAAATAAGAAAGAGGAAAATTAGCATTATCAAATTAAAGTTTTAATAATTTATTAGCTTGACAAGACACACACTCAGCAGTCCTGAAAACGTACTGGCTGCCCTACAGCAGATCAACAACGAGCAGGAAAGTGTCAGTAAAGCCGCAGTGATACAGGCGTGATGCATTTCTGTTCGAGAAAGATGATAATGTTGAACATTATGAAGGAAATTGCAAATCAGATACGGTATTGATTGAGATTAGTTTGATCTACGGATGTATCGATTAAAAATGTGTGTCACCTTGTAAACATGGAGTCCCTGGAGAAGTGCAGCAGTTTGAAGCTGTTGATGACTCTCTACAGACAGAAGATGTATATCACAGATCTCACAATCATCATATTTTGGAAATATGTAAACAATAAACAGCAGCTCGCCAATGTGTCGCAGATATATGAGTCAGCTGGTTGCCCTGACCCTTGTTTCGCCATATATCTTTGTGTAAGCTTTATTCTACAAGTTCACAATTTTACAGATCATTTTCAAAAAAAAAAAATCTGTTTCCTGAACGGAACAAAGCAATTTGGGGGCGATAAGGGAAAGTTCACTTTGTACACTTTCAGCAAACGTACTGGTATAAAAGAGGTCTGAGATTAAAACATATTTTATAGGCAAGTATACAGAATAAGCCTAGAATATATGAAGACTAATACATTGTTACAGAGTAAAAAATAAATCAATACATGGTTTTAAATTGAGCTTTTCTTTCAAACGCTTGGAATTATTCCCAAGTTACATTTTTAGGTCTTTTCTGGAATCCTGTTTAAAAAAAAGCATTAAAGTCTGTGAAATATTCTAATGCTTTACCAGAGAAAAAATGATTTTGATTTATAAAAAGCATACATAATTTTTATTACTAACAGAAAAAATAAATACAACAACAAATAATATGACATAAAAGAACAAATAACACAGTCCGGAACATGGAACTACATGTATTATTTAACAGTGTCTTTGGTTATGCCAATTCATTTTCCTTTTGCATTGCTGATGGCCATTAGGTATGCAGTGTATCCAGGTCACACTGTACAATCACGTTGATTCACTGACTCCTTAACCTAACACTGATGCACATCAGTGTTTTCATCACTGCTTCCTCCGGACACTGATTCAATCTGATCACTTATTACAGAGTATTGACTCATCCAGTCCTTTCTCCTATTTGCTGCCATTCATGTGTGGTTAATATTGTGTCTAGGATTCTGCTTGTGTGGTGAACAGTATATGTGGTGTAGTCCAAAACTTGGAGTTGTATTTAAGGCTACTTACTGTGACACGTCAAAATGTCTGCTCTGTGACAGATCTGGAGTGCACTACATTTACTATCCATTTGTGTCTGAATTCTGAGGGTGTAACTATCCATTATATAGTTTTCTCAAAGACTGGACAATGAAATGAAGGTGGTAGTGTCCGTGGTGTGTATACTGCCTTCTGCTAACAATCCCACGATGCAAAGCATTTTCCAAATGCCAATTATTAGTTGTACTGATGGCGTATAATGACAAGGACGTTTAGACAAACCACTTGAGTAGAAAAACCTGTAACCACCAATATGGTATGACTCCCTCAAAAACCCATTCATCTGCCTTTTAACACCTGAAGGTGGAAACATATCAAGTAGATTGCGTTGCTGCTCAGACACAAGCGCACACTCCAGGCTGACAAGGAGCATGGCTCAAACCGACTTTGAATAAGCAGGGAAGAGGAGGATCTAACAGAAATACAAGGACTTTATGCATAATTTGTATTAGTACGGCAAGTGTGTCAAAGAGCTGACAGCATGTTATGGCATTCTGAAATGAGTTTGAGTCTGGTACCCACAGACAGAGGCTTCTCCCATTTATTTTAGTGGAGCATGTCTGTGAGGAGTCTGGTCGTAGGAGCTTTGTGGTTGAAGAGGAGGACTTTATATTTGATGTGCTGAGGGACCTGGAGCCAGTGGAGGTTCTGGGGGACAGGGGTGATGTGGTCAAGGGAGGTGGCATGGGTGAGCAAACAAGCAGCTAGACGTACTGAGGTTTATTGACGTACCATAGAGAACGCTATTGTAAAAGCCGATTCTGGATCTGATGAAGGCATGGATCAGGGTTTCAGCGGGAGAGAAGCTGAGTAATGGATGGATACAGTATATTTTTTAAAGCAGTCCTGGGGCCCTGGTTGGCGTTGTGTTTTAAGGTGAGGTTATCGTCTCCAAGGTTACGCGGATGCTGTGCAGAAGGAGGCAGAGTGGAATTCTCAATGGTGAGGCAGAAGTTGAGTTTTGAGAGAGATTTGGAACTAATGATTATTTTCGATTTTTGCATTCAGGATTTGATTTCATTGAGGCAGTTGGTTAGAATGGAAGTGAGTTGTGGCAGTGATGGATTTGATGGAGATGAAGAGCTGGATGTCGTCAGTGTAGCACTGGAAATGGAGACCATGTCAACGTATGGTTTTACCAACGGGGAGGATAAAGAGGAGAGGACCAAGCACTGTATCCTGGAGGACACCTTGAGACAGAGGATCAGTGGAGGAGATGTAGTTTTTGACATGGATAACTGTTAATTATTTAACATCTCAATTAATTTGCTGACAATCATATGTGGACTATGCTAATCAGAGGCCATTAGAATTACTATAGCATTTTGTGATTCTGTCTTACAGTAGCTAACTGGCTAAATGTGGAAGCTGTTGTTAAACCTACTGGGTTTAGAGAGGCAGGGTGTTTGTGCTTCGAGCTAAATAATTGTCTGAACTTGCTGTTTCTGTGTTCACAAATGAGCTCAAGCAATATGTGACACTCAACACTCCACCCTTTTTTATCTTCAACCATCTTGTTTAATTTTCTCCAGTCCCAAGATATGACTTGAAGGCAGCACCACAGAGGACAGACACAGCAGTGACAGCTTTCACAGAGTGTAGACCTCAATTAAGACAGACACTCCTGGGCTTTCTCTCTCTCTCTCTCTCTCTCTCTCTCTCTCTCTCTCTCACACACACAGATACATGCAGTCACTCAATATATCTGCTTCCTGAAAGACATTCAAGTACCTGCGACACCCTGCCTCTAATAGCTGCCTTGTTCTGCTCATAGTCGGCTGCGCCAAGTGTTGGCCCCATTAGCACTAATGCTACAGCTGATAAAAGGGGACTATTGATGAACTGTGGTAATGAGTCTACTGTGGTCCAGGTGATAAAAGTCTCGCTACGACATGAGTGCGTCACCTGCAGCACCAATCTTTGTTGTTTTCAGATCCTGTGAGGAAGCAAATCCCCTTTTTCAAAGAACGTGTTCATGAATTAGATGATACAGTCAGGAAAAAGTCAGGGTAACGAGTAGACACATTCACATTTGTTAACGTTTAAAGTAAAGTTTTTGAGCATGTTGCCAGCTCAATAGAATTGTCCCACAACAAACGAACAAACTGTGGCACGGTCGAGCACAATAACCGAGAACGTGCAAACAGCCAATCATGTGGCAGCAGTGCAATGCATAATATAATGCAGATACAGCTCAGTAGCTTCAGTTAATGTTCTCATCAGACATCAAATGGGGAATAACGTGATCGGCGACTTTGACTGTGAAGTGACATGATGGTTTGAGTATATGTGCAAATGCTGATTTCCTGAGATTGTCACACACTGAATAAATACAGAACACTCAGGTTGGGGTGTAAATAAAAACATTTGGTGAGCCGTGTAGTTCTATAAACAGAAACACCTTGGTAATGAGTTAATGACAGAGGAGAATGCTCAGACTAATAAGAGCTGACAGAAACTGTGGTAACTCTGATAACCAGTCGAAATGAAAATGTCCAACCTTGAGGTGAATAGTCAACAGCAGATACTTTGTCCGGTTGTACTCCCGTCAACCAAGAACAGAAATGTGTGGCTGAAGTAAAAACAGACTCACCAACACTGGAGTCAAGAGCCTTGTGTCGCCAATTCAGGCTGCTGCTGGTGTCACAAAGCAAAGTCATGTCAGACTAGTTTCATAAACATAATGGTGAGATTAGTAGACTTCAATGAGCAAAGTCCATAGAATAAATTAATCATTGAATTTCCCCTCAGACTTTTTGACCTTATGGAAGGGACCAACCCCTTAGGCTGGGAACCACCTGACTAAGCTCTTTAGCTCTAAAAATTACAATCGATACATCCCACCCACTCCCATTGGCCCTCTCATCAAAGTTACGCCCCCAAAGAGCATGAATGTGCACGACTGACATTTGCTTGAAGCGACTGGCATCATTACCTGTTGAAAAATGTTTCTGAAACAAATGACCAAACCTACCTTTAATGATTTATTATATTATATATATATATATATATATACAGTATATATACAGTGTATATATATATATATATATATATACTGTATATATAATATATATACTGTATATATACACGGTGCATCAGTCACATCCTGTCTGTCCCACTCTCGCAGCTGGAGCTGTCCAAGGTGCTGATCTCTCCACAGTGGCTCTATGAGTCTCTATGACGGAGTGAAACAGCTGCTCTTCATACATATGACTGTTGTGCTGCTAAGTGTCTGGCTGCTAAACAGTAATTACAGCAGCACTGTTTGTGCCTGTAGGCCTGTCTAATGAAAAACCATCATTATTATAAACTTAATGGATATAGCACTTTCATGCATTAACGCCAACCAACATCAGTGGGAGTCACTGACTGCTTGTGTTGCCCTCCTCTTGTAGGCAAGTACAGAAGTTTATCTTTCCTGACTATAGCTCCTGTTAGTTATTTTTGTTTGGAAGAAAGATGATCTACAGTGATAAGTTTTACAGTGAGTTAACTTTAGCTGCTTCCAGACCAGCACAACATTTCTGATTAAATCTCCTGAAATTATCCGGAGGCGCAAATGTCTGAGACAGAGGATCTAGACATTCTACCCAGTTTTTCCCACTAGCCCCAGAATAAAGACTCTGTAAAATTTCTGAGTGAGCCCATGTGGCATTGCTGGGTTCACCACGAGTCACTGGGAATGTTAATGACATCTCTAACAGGTAACAGACACAGAACTGTTAAACACAAAGAGGATAAAAATATCTCAGATGAAAAAACGGTAGATGATGCATAGAATATCAACTTAAGGAAATGTAATAGCTTTGTGACAAGGGCCGACGCCACTCGCCAGTGTTGTGCTGTAAACAAAATCTGCGATCTCCACAGGCAATTTATCACGTTATGTCCGGCCTCCTGCCTGCTGCAGCACATCTTGCAAGAATGAAAAGGCAAACTCCTGAGAAAATCTGAACCCCATTGTTCTTAAATTTTCAGGAGTTCATTTGTGATCTTTAAGTGTATTCTTTTGTTTTTCCATTTTATTTAATCCTGAGTTATATTTATGTGGATGCCATTAAAAGCTCTTCCTTGGCCCCTGCTGTAGTGTTCACAGAGCCCCTGTTTTGTATAGCTGTTATACTTTCTTATTACCTTTCATAGATGCAAAACACTGCATGGAGATATTGCTAATGTAGCAATACAAGAATGTGTGTTATTCACCAGCCCTCATGCTTTCCTTTTTCTTTTTTATGTCAAATTTACAGTGTCCATATTCTCTCCACCACAGAAAAAACAATGACAACCTTTTTTATATAAATGCACTGCACCTGGTCCCTGTCCAGAGCTTTTATATAAAGCACATCTCCTTCTGTTCACAGACGCAACAAAATGTCTGTTAAAATCCCCCCCCCCCCCCGGTGAGTAAACAAGATGGAACCTGCAGTGCCAGAGCAGTGTTGCAAATTGAGAGCTAGCAGAATATGACAGCTCCTTCAATGCTGCTCTTAGACATTCATTATCATTAAGATGTTGTTTTCCATACCTGCTTAAGTAAGCATTTATCCCCAAGCTGTTAGGTCTCCTTCAGCACTCTCTCTCACACTCCCTCGCTCCCATTGCGGACAAATTTGCAACCCAGTTTTGCATCAGCAGTTACAAAAGGAAGGCACTTTTTATACTTCTCTTGATGCTCATCCAAGAAATTGACGTACGGGATGCATCTCGGTTTTTGGAGAGAGGGAGGGAGAGAAATGTGTGTGTGTCCGGGCGTGTTTTAGCATGTGTGAATGCATTTCTCCAATTCCCTCCCGTTTCCCCAAAACTATTGCTCGAACTTTTCATCCATATCCAGTTGACAGAATAAAGACATTTCATTAAAGCTATCTCGGTGGCTGGGCCTGTTTAATGAAATGAAACCCCTGCTGCATCAAACACTGGCCTTTGTGTGTGTGCATGCATATGTGTTCTTAAGTATGTGTGTGAATCTCATTTAGTGTAGAAACTAGGACTTTACTTTTTTCTTGGCCTGGTTGCAGCTTTGCCCCTTTGGGTGTGTCTGCATGTATCCATATAATGCCTTTTGATGTTAGCATTCACCACGCTGCTCTCCATAATGAAAAACCATGTCTCTCCACGCTTGCGATTTATGACTACACGGGTATCTGTGAGATACTCAGCTGAGGAAGTAATTAATGTCGGGCGTAATTGTCCAGTGACCGTCTCCTCAGACTTCTGATCCAACCTTCACCGCAACCCTGAACTCTAATAAGCCCACAGGGACGACCCAGCGTGCACCTCGGAGTAATCCGCATAATTAGTCTGCAAACATGGACTCACACATCCATGCTGAGGACCAAGCTAGATTTTGTTAGATAGGTGCAAAAGAATAAAAACTGATACAGTATGTGAGTTTAATGGAAAACAGTGTTTGGATCCTCCTCATGGATGTGGATTCTTACTGTTTTCCTAAAAGACGTTCATCTGTAACTGATGACGAATCTAGACATTTTGATTTAATTCAACTTAATAGCAAATTTAAACCTTCTTCCAAGCATTAGAATGAGGGTGGTAGAAAGCAGAACTTGTTCTTGATGGGAGGCAGGGAGACAGGCGTGTTAAGTCTTTGCTTAAACATTGTCATGTTTAAACACTTCATGCTGCTACTTCAGGTTGAGTTCGGTGAATTGTCTACCAGAGCTTCAAGAGACATTATGTTTTCACCATCACACACTTTGGAAGTCATGCATTATATTTTAGAAAATGGGAGTTTAGATATTTTTCTATCATCTATCGTTCTATCTGTTGGTTTCCTTTTCTTTCCCTGGTACGTCAGTTTGTTGTCTCTGAAACATGATTTACTGAGTGCAGGATATAGTTAGGCTAAATAACCCTATTGTAGCAGTATAGTTCGTTAACACAGTATTGAAATACCACAGTTTCCAGGTATTTTTGCTGATGCAGTATTATAATAACACAAAAGTTGTAGGGTCCAAAGTGCATGAATATTTTACTTTTAATACTATATGTAGAATATCATTAACACTTCTGCACCTTTACATCAGTGAATTTTTAGATGGAATTTCACTTGTAAAGGCATATTTTTAAATACAACAGTCTGATCTGGAACATAAGCAGTAACTGAAACACTGAAAAGTGGTGTTAGCACAGTTGTACTGGATGCACTGCTGATGATAACACTGCCTACAATAACATTGTGAATAGCTGTGTTCTGATCCAGCAGTGGTAGGCGTGTGACATGACAGACGAGCCTGAACGTTCAACATGCTGCTGAGGGACCACAACAGTCAAAAGAACACGATAAATAAGAAATGAAAGAGGTCACATTCCAGAAGCTGATATCATTTAAAGTGCGGTACAGTGTCCATGATCTGAAGATAAGCAGCAGAGTGTACTACCAGGTGTACACTGAGCTCTGTTTGAGAGAGCTGATGAACGGATGGGCTGAAAGCAGCAAGAAATATGATAATTATTATTTTGTGTTCACTGCATTCCAGCCAGTGAAATCCTAATTGCCAAGGCTCTTTGATAAAAGAAGTGGGATGAAGACCAACCATGAAACAAAAGCCTCCCGCCATCAGTTGCCCTTTTCACTTCCGCAATATACATCTACTCTGTCCGACATCTGCAAAAGGCCACACCATATATCTCTGTCCACTTTTACAGCTTGCCAATAAGAAATGAAATTGCCTCTAACGCTTGTGAGCAGACTAAGTGAAATATAGGAGTATCAGTGCCATAGGAGGGTGTGTGTGTAGATTATTGACAAAGCTGCTTGTGCCTCAGTCAGCAGTGAGTGATGTCCCATGCCGCTGTAGTTGCATTCGGGAATCTATCAACAGCTAATAATTATGTGTACATTTACGACAAGGGGCCCTGGTTTAATGGATCGATTCACTCACACTCCAATTCCCATTCTGCACATGGATTTCCTGTCATTTTCATGAAGGATTTTGCGTCAGAAGAGGTCTCTCTTTCTGTCTCTCTGTCCCACTGTATGTCCCCCCTGAACCTCCCTCCATGAACAAACATATTTACTTCCTACCTGAATAATACCTGACACATATATATATATATATATATATATATATATATATATATATATATATATAGAGAGAGAGAGACAAACCTAGCACTGGCTCTAGAGAGGGCGCTTTGCATTTTTATGTTTCTTAAAGGCCACGAGGAGAAGACGGCGAGGGTCATTCAATTGTTTGCATTCAGCACTCTCAACACTAGAGATCACTGAATCTTACGTAGAAGGCCTTGGATAACCTTTAATAATAATTAAAAATAATTTGTAGATAGGTAAAGGTGATTATCACAAACTGCTGTTTGCACTCAACTTCAACAAAACGTAGCCCTCTCTGAGATGTTTTTCATTTTTATTAAAAGCCAAACAAACCGTGGATTAATAGTGTTGTTTAATGTCTATGTATGATATTTGAAAGAGACATGTATTGTCACTAGCGCAGAATCCTCCGAGAGATTTGTTTTGGTTTTTCGCAAATCTTCTAACTCTACAGGAGGCGTCACAATCTGGCATTTGGTGTTTGGAAACACTAGTGACTGGTGGTCCCCTTACTACTACAGCACATTCATGAACTCCCCCAGGGTCTGTAGAAATTTGGCCTGTTCACACTACAAATCAGTTTCCGCTGCAACTGCCACTGATATTGGAAATTACACTGCAGAGTCGCTGGAGACCACTTCTGCATCTCGGTCAAACATCGCAGTTCACTGGGCAGGACTTTGTGAACATCATAGCTGCCAGTCTGCCAAAGTTTGTCAAGCTCCCGAGCAAATGACTTGGAGGAGAGGTTGTTGGAGAACCCAGCAACCACCCATCTAGTGTCGTGCTGCCCCTGCTGCTGCCGCCGCCGCCACGCTTGGCTGGCATAAATGAAGGCAGCTACTTGCAACCCCCTGGTGAGCGAGCACTCTGTGAAAGTCAGCATCATTTCCAACATTGTGTTTGAGGTCAAATTAAGAGGCATCCCTCATAAGGCTCGTGTTCTACTCTGGTGTGGTGCAGGTCAACATATTTTTTTACTTGTGATGAAGTGGAAGTACTGACAGCTCATAGAGAACTCTCACCTTCAGCAGGATTACAGAGCAAAGCTTTTTAATTGCAGTATGACTCAGTGTTGTGTGACTAAGGTCTTACAGTATGTCATAACTTATGTCACAGTCACCAGGCTGTGTCTATATTAGACCTGTTTTTCATCTTTGGTCAGTGAAGGAGTACGTCTGGGTGGTTATTACAAGGTGATTTGAAACAGAAGTGGTTACAGTGACCATGAATTGGCATTTTAAACATAATGGCTGAGTCGGAAATCACTCGCTAAGCCACTAACCCTTATCTTACTATATAGGGACTTCTATAGTATAAACTTACATCTAATAAACTTTAAACATATATTGTGTCCAAATCATGCCACACTTTTTTTTTTGCAACACACATGCCAAGTGTGAAACCAATTAGAAAAACGGCATGAGGTGTGCGATCCACATACATCCCGTACAACACAGATTTCTGTAATTAGCAGGTAGATTAACACTGAATACATTTTTCATTCAACTCTTGGTTGTAGATATATTGATATATATTATACTATAATAAATTGACTTTGCACAATCACGAGCAGCAGGTATGAAGTAACATTAGCATTCATTCGGAGTTGTGTTTCTGTCCTGTTATCTTGTTATCTTGTTATCTGGCTGTCTACACCACCTGGTGAGCAACAATACCTGGCTGTGTATCTGCTAAATGCTCCAGTGTGTTTACCAGCTGGTCTCTAACTTTGTCTATCTGCTGTTTTGTGCCGAGCATGTCATCCTTACTTGGTTTATTATGTGCCACTGAAAACTGTCGCGCCCTGCTGTGGTGGAACTAGTGTGCTGTAGAACCAGTAGAATGAGCTAAAGAGCCTAAGATGCTCTGAAAAGCTGAGTAGGGCTGCAGTCTGTTGGTTTTACCCATGGTTTGTGGAAAATCATGGACAAAAACACCATTTCTGTCTCAGATTGCTGAGTCACTTGTGTTTGTTGAACCACTTCAGCTAAACGGCACATTCAAATCTGCACATAGCCTCAGCCAACACATGTTGGCATGGCAGAAAGGGTAATGAATACACTGGCACCTGTTCTGCTTGACTCCATGTATTTATCTGAACCGTGTTGCAGCGAGCGCTCTCTCTGTAGCACATCCATGAGCACAACAATCTCCGTCGCTCCAAGTCATGTAGGATTTGTTGACTTGCTGAGTCTTGAGCTTTGAATTCACGCTGCGCTGTGTCTGCTTCCCTCTGATTCACAAGGAATTTGCATATTTTCAAATTATCTCTGCTTTTGTTGGAAATCTCGGTGGAATTTGAATAGCACAGTTCCAGTGAGTCATCTCTGCGTAATGCTGTGTTCCTAAATGGAGAATTCTGCTCGAGGCTCCAGCAGATATTGTGGCAAAAAGATGCCTCATGCTAGAGTTGACAGTGATAAGCCTTTGCTTCCTATCCTGAGAAGGAATTGAATCCATGGTCCCGGTGGCCAAGTCTTACATAAGAAAATGACTGGTTGAGATGCCTATCACTCCCACAGTGCTGACATCCTCTCACTGTGCCATCCTGTCCTCTCAGTCTTATAGTACACGTGTTAGCTGATTACAGGCAGATTCCACTTCTCTCAGCTCCGTGATATCTCCTCCATTCAGAGCGAGGTTTTGCTAAAAGTCACTGCAGATTAGTTTCGCCCGCTAAGTTTCTTGATTCTCATCTCGGCATTTCCTGCTGCAGTGTGAGACCAGCAAATCATGATACTGTATCTTCTTGCTGAATTATTTGAAAATTGAATTTAAATGGGTTCGTATGTGACACAATACAGGAAACATGATGGCAGCCTAATGATGTTAACGCCAAAGCTTAGGAACTGACAGGAGTTCTGGCATGGTGCTAATTGTTTGTCCTGTTTATAATGAAACATTGTCCATATTGCACATAAACACAACTCTGTTCCCCATCTCTAAATTGCACATTTTTGACAAAACAGCCTCGTGTACATGGCATTATATCTACTTTTCTATATAATATTTATTTCCATTTTTAGTCTCACTATATTTTCCCCGTGTTGCTACTTTCTTGTGCTGCTGTGTCGTTTGTGAATTTCCTTTAGAGGTACATCTCACTATCGTACTATCTTATCTTATTAAATCAAATGGATGTACTGTAGCTTGATTCATGGTTTTACGGTGATTGCGGGAATTCCCTAAAGGGACTCTCCTCTAATTCCCCACATCAAATCCATTCTCTCACCATATGGACTGAAACAGTTTCAGATCTTTCTGGATCATTTTGTGCAATCAGTAGATTCAATCCTAACCCGTCCTTCTCTTCGTCGCACACGTTCCCCCATTTTAACGTCCCTTTCTGTCTTTTGTGTTGCAGTGCCATCGTTCTGGGGACTGGTAAACTCGGCCTGGAACCTGTGCTCGGTGGGGAAGAGGCAGTCCCCAGTCAACATCGAGACCAGCCACATGATCTTTGACCCCTTCCTCACGCCAATCAAGCTGAACACAGGCGGCCGCAAGGTAAAGACACACACGTGCAAACACATACTCTCCTGCTGTCTGCTTGAGAGATTTGGATCTTTTATGAGCCTCTTTATGTCGCTGGTTGCAATTCTAAGATATTGCTCCTATTACCTTGGTGCTTGTCACTATTGTGTCTGGCTATTGTAATTTGATCGATGCCTCTGACCGGTGTTTTTGTTGGAAGAGAATGTAAGCTATTTGTCTAACGAGCACCATCCTGGAGATAATATACAGAACAATCCACCTATTCAAGGATGCACAATGGTCGTGTTCTGTGCAGGAAGACCCATAACTTTATCTTTAGGGCTTTACAGATGAAATCCTGCAGCTTAACAGCAGATTAGTCATGCATGCTGTTTCTCCTGTACAGTGGTGTAGCAGGGACTCAAATATTTTCCATCCTGTGCCATATGACGGCAGCTAATTGGGAAGCCCGCACAGATGGGCTGCTTTCACAAGTGTACAGTAGCATGGTGAGATTAGTGTTATGATTAGTTTATGTTTACATGCTAGCAGCCAGGACAGGGTTCGCCTTGGGCAACAATAGAGCATATAGGACGCCTTGCATGTTACCGCCTACTGAACGGTGCAGCTGTTCTAATGTCTTCATCTTGGTTCTAAAATAGACCCACACTCTGTCCTTGGACTCCTGTCTGATCAGATTTTGGTCCTTGGGCCCCTTACTGGAGGACGTAAGTCATTTAAAAATGAATGCTAGATCTGTCTGCGCTCTGAGAATATAATAGAATTGGTTGGGAAACCTGTGATTTCAATAGTCACTCATACATTTTCTCAGCGGTATAATTTCAGCTTGAAATAAAAATTAGATTTAACAGTTCCTCCTTTTGCAAGGGCTCCCCTGCTGCTGCCTCAAGGACTTCACTTTGAGAGCAGCTACCCTGCAATGTCAAAATGGCACAATTTTATTTGCTCTTGGGAGGAATCATAATGAAAATACAAAAGCGAGTAGACGGAGTGGGCTAGAGACTCAAAGAATGGAATAGCAAGAGATGTTCCACCTTGAAACTGTTCTCTCCTAAAAACAAACGGCAAATGTTTTTGTTTCCTCAAAAACCTGAAATGACCAATGTTGACGTTGTTTCACCAAGCTCTACCTCTTGCTGGTTTCTTGGCGGTGACAGTCACTTCTTCATCCAAACAGATTAGTGTGGCTGTATCTGTTTAATGTCTGCAACTTGTTTCTTGGAAAACTTTTTATTGTACAAGCGCACCACGGCAAAGCTCTGCTAATCTCCACGACAAGTACAATCCATTTCCTGCCTTTTATTGCGCCACAATAAAAGCCTCCCGCTGGTTCTCCGGTGGAGAGCTTTTATTGTAAAACAGCGGCAGAAGGAAGCATTTGGTTTGCATGAGGAATTTTTTTATGCAGCAAAGACAGCTCTTATACAGCTAGCATAGAGCAATCCCTTAAAAAAAGACACAAAACTAAGAAAGTAAATAAAGAATTGTAAAGGTACAAGTACTGTGAGTTGAATTGAGACTTCTAAATGAAGTATCTTATCATTGAGCACAAGAAAGGGTAAGGTTGCTATAAAGTATTCAGACCGTGAGACCAAAAACCTTTGATACATTTCCATTACCTTTAGAAAGAAAATGTGAAAGACATGGTGTAGGTGATCTTCCTCCTTTCTAACAATGACCCCACAGGTCTTCTCCACAAGCAGCTGATTACAACCTATAGTTATGTTTTATATTGAGTTGGCCTCTAGCAGCTGTGGGAATTTTGATGGGAGCAAAGGAGGGTGTTAGGTCCTGTTAATATATAAAGTCAAGGGATGGAGTTTGCTTGTTCCTGTGTGGGTTCGTCTGCTTCTGCTCTCCTCTCTCACTCTAAAGACAAATCAGATTAGATTAATTGGTGACTGTAGGTGTGAATGATGGATGTCGTTGTGTTCAGTGTACATACGGGTGAAAACAAGTACATTTTTTTACACAACATTTTCAGATTTCAGCTCATAAAAACAAATAATTTGAATTGTTTTGATAAGATTCAAGCAAGGAGATGTTTTAGTGAACATTGTCTATTCTGTCAAGTTTTCTAGAGAGCCCTCAGGTTTTAGCAGGTTGTTTTCAAAAAGTAGGTTTTAGAATGCATTTGTAGAAAATGACTAGGTCAGGTTTTAAGATTGTCATAAGGAAATTGTCGTCCTTAGATCTTAAATCGTCTCCTAAACACTCAACCACTCCAACCTGTTGCACTTTGGGTGGGGGTGTCTCTCATTCAAGGCCCTAGTGTGTTGTAAAGCTGTATGGATTGTTTTTTTTTTTGCCCCTTAAGGGAAATTGATTAATTAATTTTGATTTTGGTCCATACATATAGATTTTGAACTGACTTGATTCATATGGCTGGTAAAATTAAATATAAGCAAATGTTTAATAACTTAAGGTTGATATTAGCTTGTTGGGTGTTTAACATTAATGAATCGGACCCTAACATTTTTTTAATTAACTAGAGGATCAGGGCTGTAGATGTTACAGGTAACAAAAGAGAACAGAGCAGAAACATCAAATACAATACTTTTAATTTATTTATTGCTTCTATTTGGTGTCACGATCTTGTTAGGCTTTAAGAACTGACACATTGACAGCTCACATTAACACCCACGCAAAGCAAGCCCAAATTTCTCATTTGTCTCAGAAGAAACTTTCTCTCTCTTGCTTTATCTTCTCTCCCTCTCTCTCCCTCTGCAATGGCCTAAATGTAATCTGTTGTGTCTCCATCTCTCTGAGCACCTGAGCTGTCAGCCGGTGAACACGAAGCTGGCTTCACCTTGTCAGTGCTGATTCATCCCCGCTCTGTCTCTGGCTGTTTGGCAGCCAGTCAGCCTTGGCCAAACGCTACAGAGATCGGTAAAGAGCTTCCGCTTCGGCTCGCCGTAGCTCAACTCGCCACCTCGACACAGAGAGAGCTTAAGGTCACTCTCTGCCTAGGAGGAAACCAAAGAGGAAGATTAACCCTCCCCTTTACAACACCCCCCTCTCACAACACACACACACACACACGAAAAAAGGGAGAATGAAGTCCTCTTTTAAAAGATTTTGTGCACTGCCCTGTATTCTGGCTAATGAATAGTTAAAGGAAATTTAATTGACCTCCAAAGAGAAATTTTAATTAATGGCGGGGAGACATGCAAGGCTATGCACGATGGATTGAAGGCATCATAGTTATTAAAAAGGCAGTATTAATTGAATATTTACTCTGCCATAGATAAGCTGCAATTACTTGAAGAGATTTTAATGAATTTAATCACTTTGGAGGTGGAGAGGTGAGAGAAAGCGATTTCGGAGTCCTCACTCCCTCCGTGAAGTGTTTCTAGCACATTTATGAATAGTGCTTATGGAACAGGATTAGATGTCCTTTGTCCCTTTTCGCCTGCTTTATTTCTGCTAAATGCACAGGGAATCTATTAGCACTGCGAAACATTCGGGGACATGGGCTCCTTCGTGCTTTTGTTCTCGCGCTTTGAAGTCAGATGTGTGCAGCAGAGCATTGTGAATATCAGTGCCAGGTGGCAAATTCCATAAAAAAAGGGGTATTTAGTAATGACACATCCTTTAAGTGGAATTCGCAGTTCAGCAGAAGTCATGTTTTTAAAGCTTTTAATCACATTCCTGTTGCTAAACAAGCTACAAATGCTTGTGTAAGAACATGTGTCTTGTCTGAACATCAGGCCCACGTCTACTTTCTGTCTAGTTTCGTGTTCCTCTGTTCATGAAAAAAAATATCTGCCTGTAGTCCTGATCAACCAGATGAGCAAAATCTGACAAGCGTGTGTGTTGAATCCTGTGTGTGTGTCATTCTACTGGCAGCTCTGAATCTGCCTAATTACAGGGAGTGTTAGGTAGAACAACAAACAGGAGGCTCTTGGATGGCAGCTGTACTTTCACTCTGGAGGGACTAACTACATTTTTCCAGCCAGCCATCCAATCAGATATCAATCAGAGAGCCAGCTAACCACTCGCTAAATCTCCGTCTGCACATGACTTTAATATCCTGTGTTTGATATCAGGTGTTTGAGAGTGTGTATTGTGTGTGTGTGAGGCTGTCTGGAGTTCAGTGCTGCTGCTGGTGTTGGGTCTTTTCCAGATCGAATCAGTGCAGATGTTTACAGGTACATACATGTGCTCCTGGACCCATAGATAATACTTTTTGGCTGTGATTACCAGCAGCAGATGTGCAGAAGCCCTGTAACCTGTATTAACACTTCCACTGGTGGATCCTCAAGGCTTTAGGGGCGGGTCAGTCATATAACTGAATATAGTTGTATTTTTTCGCTTTTTGTTTTAATCTTTAAAAAAAAAAAAAAAATGAACACCCATAGTTTGTGTTCTGATTCCAGCTCTCAATCATTCGAACATAAAAACAATGAGCTGAGAGCGACAGAAAATCAATTGTATCGTCTACCTCATCAGGTTTTAGTGCAGAATCACAGCTCACAGCTCAGTTCTGCTGCAGATTGCTGCGAGTGCTATCCAACCTGCTAGCACCCGCACTCTTTTTAAAAGTAGTGTTATAACGTTAGCGTTAATTGTAAAGCTGTGTTGCATGTGATACAGGCACTCATGGGTATCATAACTATTTTTAGGCTACCAGGCCTATATGCATTAGTATCATATTTCCAGAACTGCACCAGTTCTATAAAAAAAGGACAATACAATAAAACCTCCCTTCATGAAAGTTATAAGTTCAGAGTGAATTGAAGTTTTTCATAAAGATGTTAATAATATTATGTAATAATTACAATAATGAAATAATTGGGGGGGTATAGTTTGTGGTGCTGTGGGGTCACACAACTTTGTTATTTAAGTAGTACTTTCTTTTAAATTGAACCTTTCTGTCAAGTAATCAGTGTAGCATTGCAACAAAAAGTGTAATAAAAGGTAAGGACCACACTACCCAGAATGCCTCACACCGTCACATTTCAGGGGTTTGAGTTTAAGCCATCCATCCATCCATCCATCATTCATCCATTATCTGATCTGCATATCAGGTCACAGGGGAAAGGGCTGGAACCAATTCCAGCTGGAACTGGGTGAGAGGCGGGGTACAGCGTGTACAGGTCCCCAGCATCTTCCAGGGCCAACATACAGAGAGAACAACCATTCATGCACACATCATTTACACCTACAGTCACTTTGGAGTCGATCTGCCTTTGGACTGTGGGAGGACGCTACAGAAAAATCCCACAAAGACACGGAGAGAACATGGAAACCTACTTTCATTAATATGAATGTCCACTTAGCCCCTCTGGTCTGGTTGTGCTCCTCCGTGTTTTCAAACTGGACTGAATGAGCTCTGCTGTCCCGAGAAGTGCCCCTGTCCCGCGTGTAGTCTTTTAATCTATAAACATAATGTCACATATAATTCAAAATAACAACAATGATCAGAATACAATGTGTTGAAGTCGTTATTCAAGCTAAGATTATTTAAAGTGTTTTGAAGTACACAATGTGCTTGAACAAGGAAACCATTTTCAAATGATGATTCAAAGATGTGTGGTTTCGCTCAAAGCTATAAAACTAGCAGTGAACAAGGAATGACTTAAATGTGCCCCTATCTGGTTAAGGAATTGTAAATTGGTGATGGACATATAATCCTCTGTGTAAATTGTGGCCGTTTTTTACACAAATCCTAGATCTGCCACGAGTGAACCTGTAAGTAACACTCACTATCTGCTTCTTCTCTGCTGCATTCACTGATTCAGCTCCGGTTTTATTTGCTGCTGTGTAATACGCTTAATCACATTTCATTATGTGACTTTTGCTTTGAGTCCTTGATAAATTTCATCTTAAATTTAGCAAATCATTTACATAAATATAGTAAATAAAACCTGTCACTCCTGCGATTGCCACACTGCCAACTAGTGGTTTTGGTGGTGACTCATCTAATGTCCAGATATATTTCAATTACTGCTCTTATTACAAAATATGAAATTCCACTAATGGAGAGTAAGTGAGAGTGTAACACAGTCACATTCGCACTCATGTCATGTAGTAATGTTTGCTGCTGCACACAACACAATCAATGGCCTGACAAGTGTGAGTCTTCAAACACAAGCTGATGTCAGCTGCAAAAGACAGAGAAGGCAGCACAGTGATGTAAATATTCAATTATGCAAATAGAGGATTCAAATTAATTTGACACAAGTTTGGGTTGGCTGAAGCAGTAGAGTTGTCGCGGCTTTACAAAAGAGAGCGGGCCCCATGCATGAAAACTGCAATTACTATCATCTGACAGCGACCCCTTCTCACTCAGGCTGGGAGATTGCTCTAATTGCCTCAGCGATGCAGGGGCATGGAAGACAGAGAGGGATTCTCTTCATGCCTCCTGCAACACAGAGAGCTGGACGGGTAACAGCGATGTCGGAGCCAGCATCCGTGGCATATCCATCTGTGGGTCTGGCTCTCTATCACAAACTGCTCAACGGAGGGACTGAGGGAAGGGGGGAGGTGGAGGGTAAGAGGACAGAAGAAGGGGTGGGACGGTGGCAATGATGATCTTAACACCTTGCTGTAGGTGCGTCTTGATGGTTCACTTTAAAACAGTAACGGCAATAATCAGTCAAAGCTGAGGAGGAATTTTGACAACATACAGTGCGACAGCAAGCGGCTGGCTGGACACAGATGGTGGTTTTCATGCAGTGCATGGCTTCATTTTTGAGTGTCTAAAAAACCAGACGGATGAGAGAAGTAGTTAAGATCAGAAATCAGCTTTAGATGTATCAGAACATTGTAAAAACTGACCACATTCACTAAAGCACAGTGTGGCAGCTGCACCTGCTCCAGAAGTTCAGCACAGTTCTCCAGCTTGTGACACTTTTCCATTACTTTCCATCACAAGTTTTGAAATCAAATTGCTTTCTTGACCCTAAAGCCTCTAAAGTGTGTATGTGTAGGATTTAAGAGTTGGAGGGAAAAAAAAAACGCAGGGCCGACGCAGTGATTTAACAACATAACCTGCAATGAAACCCACGAGGACATGGGTCAGCGTGTGACGATTCCTCCAATAAAGTTAAGAATCACCTGATTCACTCTTCAAATGCTTAGTTTAGTCCTTACTACACATGAGCGAAAGGAGCGCTCGGAGGCAGCCAGATATTTTAAAAGAAAAATAATGATTTTTAGATGAGAGTATTTTTTTATTATAAAATATAAAAAACTATCCTCGACCTCTCCGCTGTTATACTATTTAAAGAATCCCTGTTATCATAGATCAATACACACACTCCATGATACGATGATATGAATCGTTTTACAGTGATTAGGCAATTAGATAAAGAAATCTGATTATACTCTGGTGGCTCATCGATTCTACATTAAAACTGTTAAAGAAATATTGCCTTGGGTTTACTTTAACAAAACTTAAATGTTCCTGGAGCAGGTGGCGTTTTTGTTCTCAGAATGTCATAATCCTTTTTACCGTCTGCTCACGGCAAAGGTGTTTGTCTTCGGCACACAAACTCTCCTCGGCAGAAATTGATTTAGCACAGTCTGTGTTTCAGTAGGTACATCTTGTTGCTTTCATTTCACAGACATCTGATAATGTGACAAAATTCATGTTTATTTATGCCGACGGAAACATTTAGTTAAATAGGCCACTTTAGGAGTAGTTTGTCCTTTTTTAAAGTTCAAGTGGGGCGGCAGCCATAATTCATCATTGTTGAATCCAATTAATAGAACTAAACTAACAACAATATTTATTTTTATTTTTGGGAAAAAAGGATAAGATAGGTAAGATAGACAATGACGTTTTAACAAACAAACAAGATAAATGAGTGCATTTGTCAGGACCTATTTTCGTCTGCGTATTAATACATATTTCAGTATTTCCACAAGCAGGATGTTAATTGCTGTAATCCATTGCCTTGCCAACACAGGAGTTTGTTGCTGATACAGATATACATGTTTGTGAATTTAAACAAATATGACAACAATATATAGTAATATTTCAATATAAGCACATAATATAACCAAACAATGATTTTTACTTAATTCTGAATAAGACACGAATCAATTTATCCTTCGTTGTATTGGAGAGGCTCTAAAAAGGTGGCAGTTAATTAACCTTAACCCAGTTAAACCCACAGATAACACTATATCTGCTATGACTTCACATCAGCTAAGAAATCAGCAAGGTGTATCTGATTTTTCTTTTCCAGTCGTCCTAATAGTTGATGCATCTGGTGGTGACACACGAAGCCTAAACCTCTGGTTGTTGTATCTGTTATTACAAAATCAACAGCATCCACTGACTTGTATTCCAGCGATTCGACGACCGAACATGTCTTTGCTTTGCAGTTACAGGGTGTGACACCCCTTGGACTGATAGATAGATTTTTTTTTCTTCATATCTTTGGTTGAGAGGACAGAATAAGTGGATAATCTCTGGAAAATGAGAATAAAATCTGTTGCAACACTGTGGGATCCGGGTCAATAGATGGCTTAGCTGTAGTTCTAATTTGCCAACTCAAATAAGTGCATTCAGTCTTAAAGTACTCTTCAGCCGCTCCTTCCCATTGTGCCGGTGCTGGCTCTATGAGTACAGCTGCTGTGTCAACAATTGTTTGTTCCTCCAGTCATATTCGATCCCTCCCTCCTCTGACTGTGTGTATTAGGATCAGATATTTGATGTGTTTGACTGCGACAGAGAACAGCATCTCACCTCAGGGAGAGCACTTGGGCTTGAACTTGATTTGAAAGTTAATTTAAATCAGAATGAAACTTTTGATTGTGTGTTCGCCGCATGTATTTGTTTCGTGTATCCTCTCCGATAGGCTTCAATCTTCAATCAGCTGCATGGTCGCGCCCCCCCCCCCCCCCCCCCCCCCCCCCCCCCCCCGCGCTCTGTGTGCCGTGTGTATTTCCTCCTGGGTTGTTTTCGGCCTCAACACGCCGCTGTCACGCCTGTGAGTCCTCTGGCCTGGTTAGAGGCATTGGATTAGAGATGTGTGTGTGTGTGTGTGTGCTCACAGATTGAAAGGGCGAGGGCCGCTGTGTGCATTGGGTGTGCGCAGCAGCATATGGCAGGATGATTCACAGGGAAATGGGTCAGAGTCGGTAGTTTTACTGATGCAGTCTCACAGCACGGACACACAAGCAGAGGGAGGACTCTGAAACTGCACAGCTTGATGCACGGGGCTGCCACCATCTTAGCGTTACAAATAGCTCCCATACCTCTAATGAAAGGAGCAAAAAAAAAAAAAAAAAAAGGCTATTACAAGGATTTCCTGTGATTGGTACGGGGAACATATTCCAACTTTATTAATGGTTTTGGAACGTATTATTTTTCCAGCCTCAGCAAGTTGTTTGAAAACTTCTCCGTCTTTTCTGCCCATCCATGGATCCCCTCTCACAGAGCCGTTAATGACCTCACCAGGGAGACGGCTCTGTGGTCTTGTGTTGTCGGGGCTTCTCGGGGTCTGGCAGCTCTTTAACTGATATGGAAAAAAAGTTTCTTACAGCTTTAGTATTCATATATTAACAATGGATGAAATAACCATACACAGCATGAGAGGTGTCACCTGCAGTGATAAAACCAAAGACAATTATCATTCCACTGCAGTTTCTCTGAGCTCAGCAGAAGATACGGAGCCTTTAGGTTCATTGTTTTGTTTACACTCTCACAGCTCTCATCAGCACCATATAGCCTAATCATACATTATGTTTCAATCTATAAGCCTTAGGGCGTATCTATATCAGACATCCTCATGTTATCTTCCATACACGCACAATCTGGACATCACATCGATTTTTTCCTGGAGACTTACTCTAAACATAACCAAGACACTAGTACTTGCACACCGTGCGGCGAATCGTTTAGGCCCAGCCTACATCCAGAACGAGGTTAAACCTTACACCCCAGCTCGTCCACTCCGCTCTGCATCGGCCAATCGGCTTGCTGCTCCCTCACAGCGAAGGACACCTAGGCTCTCAGAATCACGACCTGTTTGTCCTCCTGGCTCCCAAATGGATGTACGAGCTCCCCATCGACATCAGGACAGCAGAAAGTCTCCGCATCTTCTGCCGCAGACTAAAAACACATTTCTTCCAACTACACCTTGGAAGAAGATGATGGTCTAAGTTGAACATTTTGCTCTTGGCCTTTTTCAAACTAATGTGCTTACATGCATCCTTGTTGTTCTGGGTCTATACCCTCATGGTTGAATGCAATTATTGGAAGTTGCTATGGATATATGTGTCAGCTAAATGATATGTAATGTAACCATAGTAACTAGTTGCATAACCCTTAATGGTAAATGGCCTGTATTTATATAGAGCTTCTCTAGTCTTGATGACCACACTTGTTTTACATTCACACACAGTGCATCTATGTGCAGCACTTTTCTCTATAAGAAGGGGCAATTGGGGGTTTAGTACCTTTCCACAGCCGCCCACATACCTTAACCTAATGTCACTTAACCTAACCTTAAAACCTGTCTTCACCTTAAAATATAATGATGTCGAGACCGGGACATGTTTTTCGTCTCCATAATTAGGTCACTATATAATATGACTGTGTAAATAGATTTATGTCCCCACAACATGAGTAATACCCTGACCGCACACACGCACACTCACACACACTCAGGAAGAAAAGAAGAATGCTGTAGTGACTCCGTGTCTGCTGGATGTTTGCCAACATATCAGCTTTCTAACATATGTCAATTTTGATTTTTTTGCTTCCCCCAAGGAAACAGATAATAAACTGATTTGATCATTTTATGTCACACTGAAATCCCCATAATTCAAATTCCATAACATCAAATTCTTCACTAAAAGGTCTGATGGGTTTCCCAAAGACATCCAGTCCATTGTATTTAGTTTTACAATGCATATTTAATTAGAGCAACATAATCACTTTTGATCAAATTCGATTGAATTATGGATATAAATGGATCTTCCGGTATCGGCAAATTAATTCACAGGTCTGCCTCGAATAGAATATCAAGCTCTTTTCATACGTAATGGAAATTACAGAGGAAACCCTCATGCCACGGGTCACTGGCTTGATAATAATTCCTCCAAATACTACCTTTGCAAGATGTATGGGTCTGATCTGACCAAATCAGGCTGGTATAATTAATGAGGTCGAGCCAAGGTCCACTGGGACTTTGCGAGTCTTTGTTGCTGATGAAGACGGATTATTTAACCTAACAAGATTACTTGGCTTCTCAGAACTTAAACATGCAAATCAGTATTTAAGAGTGCAGTTACTGGACGGCCCGTCGCGTCAGGCCTGCCCGCCCTCGGGGGGGGGCTATGGCAGCTGAGGCAGAGCAGACTGGCAGATGAGATGAAAGAAGAAACACGGGCATATGTCCCTGCTCCAGAGACCAGTCCACCCACCCACCCACACACTCAGCTCAGCAGGTTTAGAACAGGACTAATGTTCTGTGAGAGCAGGGGAAGCAGAGAACAAGCACAACAGTTAAAACGTAGCATCCGCTGCAATGAAATGATTGATGGGAAAACCTGCTATTGCTAATAATAATATCACATAATAAAGTCCTCCCACTGGCTAAAGTGATTAGGAACATTCGTTAAGCAAGTGAGAACATTTTCAATCCATCAAGTGAATGGGATGGAGCCCTCTTAACACGTTAAGTTAAGGGTCTTCCTACATTTCACAGTGGGCTCTGGGGCCATTCACTGACACTGGGACTATTTCTTTAACACGACAGTTGCAACCACAGATCATCCACTTAGATTCAGACAGAACACAAGAGGCTGCAGCCAGTATCCTCTCACACTACTAGGAATATGAAAGGTTAGTACTTTGGATGTTGTCACGACGATAATGGGACTAATCTAAGTGCTCAACATGGGGTATTAGGTGAAAAGCTGTGGCTGAAGATGACTCACAGCCACACATCCATTTTGTAAAACACACACCAGATAAATCCATGTGTTTGCTATGATGTGGTCTGACAGGTCAAGTACTCCTCCATTCCTGGAATATCTCTGCACACGCCAAGTTATAGTTTATGCAGTAAATTGCTCTGCTGAGTACACTTTTGATTATGGACATTATTATTTCATATTCATTTGTGACTCATTCAAATGGTATTCATGAAGTCTATTACCATTCCAATCGTTAAAGGGCCACCTCCTATTTCTCACATAAATGTTAATTTGCTAGACATGGCTGGGTCTATGTATCCTGTGAAAACGGTGCTATGATCATCAGTACTACTGTGCATTTAGCATGAGCACTTTAACACATTCCCTGACTGGTGGACTCACGATTGTCAGGTTTTAATGGATTGAAATCAATTCAGCAACTAGAGAAAATGTATTTTTATTACATTCGCTCTTTTGCAAATCCTGACGCCGACGTCATCCGCAATGCAGACTTCATACGGTTTCTAATTGCAGTGTAAAATATCTGAGAATTGTACAAAAGAAAGTCCTAATACTTATAATAATACTGTGCTGGTGTGAGAAAATATTACGTAATTCATATTGCGTATTTCACATCTTGCTGAATATAACAAGATGCTCCATATTCATCAATTTTACCACAGGCTGATCTTCTGATATTCCCTCTCTAACATGACACGTAGGCTAAAATTATGACTTCATTCTCATGATAGTTATATACTTTTTTCTCCTTATATTACGACTTTATTCTTGTAAATTGCAACTTTATTCTCTTAACATTGTGACGTTTTTTACTCCTGATATTATGACTTTATTATTGTAAATCTTCTTGTTATATTTCCAGTTTGTTCTCATAATAATACGACTCCATCCTTGTAAAATGACAACTTCTGTGTTAATTTTACCACTTCAGTCACGTAATATTACAACTTTATCCTCACAAAAGTATGACTTTGTTCTTGTCATATCAGGACTTAGTCCCTAATACTCCATCATACCTAATAGACCCAGAAAAAGCTTTATACATTCTTTTCTACATTCCATTCAGTCAATTAGGCCAAAATATATATTCTAACACTTTCCACAGTGACATCACGCAAACTGCAGCATTGTGTTGAAAACATGTGCATTCACCAGGCAGGTATGGTCTGACAAAATACAATGGTGTTTGTTTGTTATTCAAATCTGTCACTGATGTTTCTGGCTAGGTGTAGTATCCCTATGACTCAGATCCTCTGTCTTCTCTTTATAGGCCTTTTAGAGCCACATTTTAGAGATAATAACGCCGTGTCTACACGGGCGTGAGAAACTGTGAGTGATTTTGGCATGAATCATATGACAAGGGCACAAGGACAACGTTGATTGACGTGTTTTCATAAGGTAACCAGTGAGTCAATCATTTAACTCCACGTGTGCGTTAATTGTTTGCTCTTACTACACTGCGACCTTAGCAGAGTCATTCATGTTGCGTCCCCTCATGTGGGACACCGTCTGCGTGTGGCCTGCGTGACTGTCATTTGAATCTACATGTTTTTCGCTATTTATCTCTCATCCATCACAGCAGCTGACGGCGTGCCCGAGGCCCCCCCACTCCTACTGTATATCTGTCAGCGGGGACAAGATGGATGAGAGTCCACCTGCCACTCCTCTCCTCCGCTCACACCCCGCTCGCTCTGTCTTTCTCCGACAATCTCATATTCTCATCAGCCATCACTCTCGGCCTCTAGAGCTTTTCGGACCATGATGGGGGAGTAATGATAGCCCTGTTTGTATGGGCATGGTGTTTAAGTAGAGGGAGATACAGTAGATAATAAGAAGCCATTTTCCCCAATGGCGTCTGTTTTTGTTTCAGTCCTGTTCTGGGTATTTGTAAGATAGTGGGCATTACAAAACTGATATCAGCCAGCAGTTAGTTGCAGTCCCCAGGTGCTTTATTGTCTTTTGTTGGGAAGGTGAAATGTTTTGAACAAAAAAAAGAAAGAAAGAAAGAAAATAAATCTCTACCCTTCCTGCAGAACTTTAGGGCTAACCTTTCTTTTTCTTTTTTTTTTTTTTGCCCACAGCTGTGCACAAGCAACTTAATCTGCTCAAAGCCACACATTTAATACACTGAATTAATTCAATTGCTGTTTGCCAGAAAAACATATTTTTGTTAAGGACAGCCTCTGTTGTTAAACCTAACAAGATGAGGTGTATGAGGAATCAGTCACAATCACATCACTGGGGAAATTACCTTATCTATGGTTGTTTGGATGCACTAAGAATAGTCATATTCCCCATTTCAGCATATTTTTGTCTTACTTTTACGCACTCAACTATATTATTTCTTGTTACAGTCAGACAGTATCACATGTTTATTCTGACTCCTTTAGTTCAGATATGAAACAAATATAACCTGGAAACACTGGAACCTTCCCAAAGCACAATGCTGCAAACAAGAGTGAGAGGTACAAAACAACTAACAACAAACAGAGTACGAAAAATGGTATTCACACTGACATTGTTGCTCCAATCCAGTAGATGTAACACCAGAAGCCATTAAAAGGAAGTTGTAGCTTGGTTTTCCAAATGCAGGCTGTTTCACTTTCACTCAGTTTAATGTTGGCTTACTTTAGGCCACATTTGTTCTCTGCAGCTTTATATGGAAATATTGGTAATGAAGCTACTGTTGTGATGAACATTTCTAGACCCTCTATACTCTTCATGGGTTTCCTTCTATTATCCCCTTACCTTGATTAATGATGTGACCAAGCAGAGAAGTGATTAGGAATGTAAAACTTTTATTTTCAGGATTGTTTTTGACAAGATACTTGAATATATACTGTATGTATACATATATTCAAGTATCTTGTCACCTGTGGCTACTCTTCAGAGAAAGCAGCTCCTACAGCTTGGTTTGAGCAGATCCACGCTTCTTCCTCTTTTTGCGCTTGATCTTGTGCATTACTGGTTCATTTTCACCATAACCCTGGGAGATTTCTGTCCTGTTCTCCTTGTGCAGGAGACTTAGAGTGGGGTCAGTCTGGGGGCTGATTGGCTGCATCTGCTCCTCAGTGTTCTGGGTGGATGCAACGTCAACAGTAACTTCCACCTGTGGCTGCTCTTCAGAGAAAGCAGCTCCCACGACGGGCTTGATTTGAGCAGGTCCGCGCTTCTTCATCTTTTTGAGCTTGAGCTTGAGCACGTCTCGCTCATTTCCATCATAACCCTTCGCAATCTTTTCCCTGTTCTCCTTCTGCAGGAGAGCAGCCACGAATTCAAACTGCATGTTTCTCTGTTATTCTTTGTCGAGGTCAGAGAAATTAAAAAGCAAATTGCATCCAGAAAGCAAAGTAAACCCAGCTAATCGGTAGAAGAGAGCTGAGTAATAACCAGCTGAACTTAGTGATCCAAGTAAACCAAGTGAGGACTGAACATTGATCCACTTAAGTTAAACCTACCTACATTAAAAGATCAATGGATCAAAGGAACTATTATGTAAGAATTGAATCCTAGAATTCTGATTTGTAAATGCGACTGTGATTAAGGTGCTAAGCTGCGAGTGTACAGTGTCATTAAGCTACTGTAGGTTATGAAAGTCCCCAAAACAATATTAAATGAAAACACTGACTTTTTAAAAATCATAGAAGACTCCAGTTTATTTTCATTATCTCACAAGCACATGGACCCTTCATGACACTGATTGTATTAGAATACTCATCTAGTGAGAATACATATTTGACAGTGTTAGTTTAAATGTTGGAAATGTCTAAATATATGTTAAGTAAATGATGCTATTAATTAATGAGAAGAACTGCATGCAAGTAAAAACCAAAAGGAATTTAACCCAATTCAAATTTTGACAAAATAAACTGGTAGCGACAACAACTGAAGGACAAACGACTTAAAAACAGTTGAAATTAAACTGAAAGCATGGAGTCAAAATCCAGAGGCTGTGCAGCAAGTCCGAGGGAATCTAAATAAACGCATGTATGCACACACACTCCAATAAATAATGTGAAGCACACATGTAGAAGTCTCTCTCACAGACCCAAGTTTGCACAGCTATCCTTGTTAGTAAACTGCATCTGAAAATCTTATATGTAGAAAAAGAAATATATGGTGTCAATTCCACAGTCAGGATTGAGTTTGTTGTTGACTGGACAGATGCGACAGAGAAGAAATCAGCAGCTCAGACAGATGTGAGGATACACATCAGTTCAGGACCATGAGGATAAAACAGCCGTTCATTCTATCGTATATTTATGTGGGTGTGTCAAGGTGGAACTTCAAGGTTGTGTCGCTTTAAATGTTGCTGTAGCAAAGAATTGTGGGACAGTATTTTCTTTCCTTTAAGGATGGTCACACACACACACATACAGAGACACACACTCATCGTGGAAGATGTTTTAAAATATGATCGGGGGAAAAACGTCTACTCAATCAAGTTGTTAATGAATAAGTTCATTTAGGAGGCTTGATAAAAGACTCATTGTGTTTCAACCTCTCGGCTGAATTTCATAACAACCCACATCCTCTGCTTGTGAGGACATTCACTCTGGATCAAACTTCTCCTGCCATGATTAGATCCAATAATGTTGCTCCTGAAACCCCTCGATTTTTTTACACACAGCAACAGGCCCATCTTCCTCCTGGTGTCACTGCTGCAGCTCAGCGTCAGGTCCGCAAGTGCTCCTGGTGTCTTCCAAGCTGCCGTGGTTGAGATAACTGTCAATAATCATCTGGGACAGTGTCTCTGAGGTTTTGACATGAGGTGAAGAAGTAAGATCAGTCTGTTCGCTGAATGGCTGCGTCTCCTCCTCAGTGTTCTGGGATTGATGCAGCGTCAACAGTAACTTTCACCAGTGGCTGCTCTTCAGAGAAGGCAGCTCCTACGAGAGGCTTGGTTTGAGCAGATCCACGCTTCTTCCTGTTTTTGCGCTTGATCTTGCGCATCACTGGTTCATTTTCACCATAACCATGGGAGATTTCTGTCCTGTTCTCCTTGTGTAGGAGACTGAGAGTGGGGTCAGTCTGGGGGTTGATTGGCTGCATCTCCTCCTCAGTGATCTGGACGGAAGAAATATCATTGTCCTCAGACAGCTTCTCCGTCTCCTCCTCAGTGTTCTGGGTGGAAGAAATATCTGTGTCCTCAGACGGCTTCTCCGTCTCCTCCTCAGTGTTCTGGGTGGAGGAAATATCAGTGTCCTCAGACAGCTTCTCCATCTCCTCCTCAGTGACTCAGCATTTCACAAGAGGTGAAGAAGTGGGATCAGCCTGGGTGCTGATTGGGTGCGTCTGCTCCACAGTGCTCTGGGTGGATGAAACAGCAACAGCACCAGCTCCGACGACGGGCTTGATTGGAGCAGGTCCAGCGGCTGGTTGGCTGCGTCTCCTCCTCAGTGATCTGGATGGATGCAACATCATCAGTGTCCTGGTTTTGTCATGTCACCCAGTGAAATTCATCACGATAAAATATTCTAGAAACATTGTGAGGTCGTTATTTCTAAGAGGGCAAGTTGGTCAGCTTCTTTAGCTGGTGAGCCAACTCCTCAAGCCCCTTCCTTTTTTCTGTGTATGTGTGTTTACTCATCTGATGGGATGTTATGCACTGAGCAGCAAAGATAAACTTTCTTGAGGCCAGTATCAGGGCATATTTTAATAGATCAGTAAAACTATAAAATAGACCTGATCAAATACAGATAGTAAGTTTACTGTGCTTTACAGTATTGGCTTCTTCATCCTGATAGGGTTGGCTCTTCTTTACAACAGCACAAGAATATCACTGCATGTGTATGTAAGTGGGCCTGTGTCACATGACCAAAATTCACATATTCTCCATGATAGAGGTCATTTCAAATGCTTATACCTTTTCCTGAGGATTTAAAATGGTTTATTGTCTTAGCGTATGTAAGTAGTTTCCTCCATCCATCTTTGAGATTAGCTGCCATATGATGTGTTCCAGGAAAAGCTTCTTGGAGCCAGAGGATTCTGTGACTCTAATTCTGAACTCTCTCTGTAGTTTGACATGATTCTTGTGTAAATAGTAAAACAGGTTTGTAGTGATCAAGTCTGAGTATGAATTGAATTGGTATAATTCAGCTTGGTATCAAAAGTCATATAAATAGCACACAGGCCATATGCCAAATCACATATCATCGTACTTGTAGGGATGAAACCACTGAACTTGTCTCTGTCTGTAACAAAAAAGGTTAAATAACATGCAAAAAGCTTAAAGGTGGGATAAGCTATATTAATTCATCACATCAGATTTTGCTAATATCTCATCAGCTGTATATGGACGTGTGTGTGGACATGTCCTCTTTTAGATACAAGCTCATCGTAGTAATGAAAGGACAGCCTTTTTTAAATTCTATATTCACACTATATATATCATAATATTGCACAGCCCTACAAGTGTGTGGGTGAAAAAAATGTTTGGACCATTTCTGACTCCCTGGTTGGCAAATTCTAAGATTCCGCAGCTCTGACTTTCTCTTTTTGTTAACAAGGAGCCTGGCAGGTCACAGCTTCTCATTTCCAACCGCGGTGACCGCTGCTTTAACCAGTTAAAATGACAAACGTCGCCGGCAGCAGGTCATATCAGCTATTAATTATTAATGTTAATTCCCTTAGTAACTTGATCGCAGGCCAAAATGAAACTTTGTCTGCTCAAAGTGCTCTCCGCAGCCCAGTGTCTGTGATCAGTCAAAGATAATTTGTCAGGGAAGGAGCTCTCTTTAACTGTTCAATCACATGTGGACTGTAGTTCCAACTTTAAAGTTTAAAGTTCAAACTTTCTTTCGTATCCAATCAATAATTTAATCTCATCATTTTACCATCAGTATTTCGATTAAGTTGCTTCTGAAAGTTATGAAAAATTTATTTAATAGGCTTTTACTAGGCTAGAGACATATTTATACATATTTAATTAACATAGCTAACAAATCTTCTCCTTACCATTAGATTGCACTTGATAGCAACAGAGACCGGATTTTATCGGATATTTAAAATGACTACTATAGAGATTTTGGCCAAAACAACTTGATCGGGTAAAGCTCTCTCCGCTATGAGCTTGCTTACTTTTTGTTAAGTCAGTTTGGACGCTCACAAGCTTGTTCAAGAGAAAAATAAAGTCATCACTCACCTAGATACTTACATGGGGTTAAATAGGAGTAGTCAGTGCAACACATATTCAGCCCACTCATTTGAACACATGACCCTGCCGAGGCCCAAAAGTCCCAGTCCAGTAATCAAGCTTCAAGTTTCACACATTTGGAATCAGTTCCTTGAATGTTCCTAAAATATTTCATCCAGATCTATCCATTATTCTCTGAGAAATAAAGGAAAATGTGAAAATAAAAGTCCCACCCCTTCACAACATTTAATCTATATTTGTGGAGTATTTTTTTCCGTTATTATCATTATGTATTAATATTTATAAAGGTAGAAACATCATCTCTTTGGCCGCAGTCGAAACTGTTTGAGTTTGAGCATATTGTCATTTACATTTAAAAAAATATCCTGTATAATTTTAATCAGAGCTAATAGCCGGTCTGCTCGGACCCACAGGGGTATTACGCATATTAACCCAGAGACATTTTGTAATAAAATTGAAAACCCACCTGGACCTGATAAGACTGCATGTGCAGCAGTGAGATTCTGTATGAGTCTGGTGTTGGCAGGTCTCAGGTGCATGTACTTAATTAGACCAGTAAAGCACTGAAGTAGGATGTAGTGTTTTTACTAATAAGTGATATTTTCGACTTCGGGATATTTTCGACTCCAGGATTTTTCCTGCGTGGATAATTGCTGTGTCGCCTCCGCCTTCCGACAGAAAAGCTTGGGACGAAAACGTTTCTATTCTACTGCTGTTTAAATAACTTACTGATTAACACTAGTGATCAAGTAATAATTAAGGAAAGGTATGATCATTATGTAATGTGATGTTGATGTTGTGGCGTCACTTCAAACAAATCAACTTTTAAACTGTAGCGGGTCAGAGATGTCAGCTGAGTCTGTGTCGGTGTGTGTGTGTCTCTGTGTGTGTGTCTCTGTGTGTCGCTGTGTGTGTTTGTGTGTGTGTCTGCCAGTCAGTGCAAGAGAGAGAAAGTGAGTGTGTGCGCACACATACGCGAGTGCGTAATGTGATATTGCCCTTATCTTAAAAACTGCTGTTGCCATTTCTTGGACTATCAGACAGAAGCTACGCAATTCGTTTATAGTAATCAACCGCTTATCGTGATGGACCCTATTTCATGTCTTTGCATTCAGTTGCCATAATGGCTATGAAAACATTCCCCCACCTCTTCCGACCCATTTCATTTTTTTTTATTTCATTGGATCTTCCCTCTGAGTGTTTGTCTTATGTTTCATCGAACAAAATCAAAGTGCCTTCATCTTAGATGCACATGTCAAACTGAGGACAAACATTATGGTGGTAAATTACCTCAAAGGTCACCTTCCTCCTGCCCAGAATCCTTAGGAAGCCGTCCCCTTCTACAGAGTTGCATTTGGCAATACTGATGACATAATGATGCATCTGGCAACCCTATCGGAACTGTAGGGATGCACTTAAGGGACTGACACAGAGCAGAAAGGGTATTAAATATGAACGCTGCTGTATAGCTAAAAATAATGACATTCCCATTTACAGTATAAAATATCGCCGTGCGCTCAGGTTTGAGGACTAACACACAGCTCTTACGTGCATTACCAGTTTCTGTACATACTGTGATTGTTGTGTTCAAGGAACGTTTAATAGAATATTAAGACAGAGCTTAAGTCTCTCCAAGAAACACGCACTGTGTGTGAATGTACAGAGCTGCTGCTATTTTTGCCAGATTCACTCAGAATGTTCCAAACACCTCCTCCTCTACATTTCTTTACACTCCATACCTCTTTGTCAATCTTTATTGATTTATTTTTCAGAATAATTACTACATTTCCACAGCCCTCCTGTGTTTATCAGTCACAACTCCTGTGCTGTCTTACTGGATTGGTGCCCCCCCCCCCCCCCGCACCACCAGTCCAATAGTTTCCAATTTTATAAGGTTAGCACTGACGTTGATTGAAATACATTGCGGCGGCTCTCCGAATCCAATTGCGTGTGTCCATCTTTTTCAGCCCTTATGCACGAGCAGAAAGCGATTCATGCTCGATGCTTTTATCTCTGCCAGAGTTTTACCATAGCGGAAATGCTGCGTGTTATGCCTCTGTAAATGCACATCCACTCGTGTGTTATCTACCTCCCTTTTCTCTTTATCCAATCCACCTGACTTCGCCTGCTCCCTCGCGGTGCTCTCAGCTTAGGGAGGAACAAAATATGTAAAAATTGGAGGCCCACTTTTTCTTACAGTGCCAGCTTCTGACATCTTGCACCAGCCTTAACAAGCTCTTTTTGCTTTCAGAATCATTTTACAATGCATGCCAACTTTAATATTTATTCAGCAAGTGATTATGGACAATAAGCTCCAGCAGCTTCAATAGACTTTTCTAGTGGATAGATTGTTATACTAAATGGTGCTGTGTTTTCAGGGCAAGAGAGCAATACTCAGCTTGATTAAGATGTAGATAACTGCCGCACTAATCAGCACTCTTTCCCACCCTCCCTCCGTCTCTCCATCTCCGGTTCTCCTGCTCCATCTTCATTCATTCTAATGATGCCTAGCCGTACCTTCCCTCCCCTCCCCTTTCATTTGAGCTCAGGCGATTATGGCAGACAGTGAGTTAATGAACAGCAAATGGAAGAGGAGAATGGTGTTAATCATCCCTGGACCCACCGTGTGCTTTATTATCATTCTGTTTCTCTCATCTAGGAGTAACCTTTCTGCTTTCTCCACCTCATCTCCCGCTGGCTGCCTGACGCTCCTGAGCTCCCACCGGTCATAGAATATTTCTGGAACATTAAGAAACGTTTAGCTGGAAAGTCGGGGAATCTGATATTTCGTCTTGGGAAGTCTGGATATTGAAGAATTTTGATGAAGTCAGGCTGCTCATCTCTGTAGAATCTCTAGGGGTCTTACATTAAAGCTGCACCGTGCATGATTAAAAATACACTCTTCGTGTCAGCCAAAGGAACAAGTAGGACACGGCAGAGAGGAGCGTCTTATCCTCTCTTTTCTTTCTGAATATAATTCATTCATTAATCAAAATGAAAATAAATGTTTTGGGGTTATTCTCTGTCTCCTCTGTATGTGGGACATGACAAACTAAAAGGGTAACATAATAAACCGTTGCTTCTTTTCACATCTTACCAGATTTTATTCAAAATTAAGTTGTGCTGTTCAAATTGTATTAGATAATGCTATTGTGTGATGCAACCCACAAGGAGAAATTCAATTTTTCAACATTGGAATAAATCAGTCTTAACTCAGGCCACACTTGGTTGATTTTATAGTAAAGGCTAAAAAAAGGTTCCAATTTTCAATTTTTTTGCGAAGTAAAGGGCAGCACATAAGCATTTGGTCAGTTTTGTGAGGTGAGTTTCTTTTTCAATAATTGCAGATGAGAGTAGAGCAGAATCACAATGTCTGTCTAAGAGGGCCACTCTCACTCTCACCACCAAGGTCCTTCAGAGCTGAATTTAATACTCACTCCTCAGTGTGTGTCCACACCTATGTGTGTGTGCCACTGTGAAAACCTGCACGCTCGCATGTGTGTCTAAATGTAGCCCGCCAGCTCCCCATCTCCAGGCCGGGGAGGTGAAGGATGGGGTCAGGGAAAGAACGAGGGGCCTCGAGGTGGACGTGATCCTGCTGCTAATAACGGCCAGTAGACTCATATCTGCCTCAAATCTATAACCCTGCCCTGCTCCAGCTCCTGTCCCTGGTTGGCTTACACCCTAACATCCCATAACTCCATACTTTTTGGGGGCAGAATGACACCCTCCACGTCTGTCCATCTAATTTTCAAACTGTTTTCTCTCTCTGACGTGTACTGTATATGTCTATTTGACTTATTTTTGATTTTGTATCTTATATTGCTTTTCTGTTTGATGCATCTGTGATTGAGGCAGTAAATCAGCAAAGTAACTGAATATATGGGAAAAGGAGAATCCAATACAAGAAGCTGCTGCCCACGTCTTCCTCCAAGTTGCCCCTTGTGAGTTATACAAGCCGTGGTAGTGTCTCATTTGGAATAAAATTCAGAAATGATAAAAAATGAACATAAATAACTACATGAGCTTCAATAAGTCACAGCAGAGGGACCAGCCCTACTCTGTATAAAATACATGATTGCATGACAGGAAGTCAAACACAGGTTGAGGTAAAGGAGTTTAACTGAGGTGAGAACTATTCATATGTGTTTGTCTTCGTGTTTTCAAAGAGCAGTAATTATTATTTTCAAAGACTACTATCTAAAGTGTCAATGGGAGTAAAGTATGTGGGTTTGCATATTACTTTCAAGCCACATTTTAATGGAACAGACTTTAGAGACTGATCTTTGTAAGGCCTTCAAAACAACATTCCTCTTGACAGGCAGAATCTAATGCACAAAGGTTCTTGAGTTGTATTATGGGTTGTGCAGATGTTAACAGAGCTTGACCCGTACTGAGGACTAAAAGTCAGTCTTCTTTTACTGCCTCCTCCAGTTGTATGGAAGGAGAATAGTGAATGGGGGGGTGTAGTAGTGTAAAGATGCTCAGAGAGGAGTTTGCCTTCCACAGCTTTATTGAGTACAACAATTTAAAATTGTTATTTTATTACTTTTCAGCCCCTGACTCTGTGGGGTTGTCAGTCTCATTATTTTGACAACCCCGACTGCAGAGGTGGTTGGCGCTTACAAATGCTGCACACAGCTGTGCACACACACTAACAGGCCTGTCCAAACATGGCCATAATGATAACACAACAGAGAACACAAAAAACAACAGACAAACAACCATCATACTTTGATTATTACTGTTTTATAGTAATTTAATATAGTTCATAGCCAGATATAGCAGTCAAAGTAATCTCCATATCAAACTTTAGAAGTGAGGAATCTTATCATTATGTAGGAGTAGAAGACTCAGGTGTGTGTGTGTGTGTATGGGGGGTGTAATGAGTTGCTGACTTCAACGTTATTGCTGCCGTGTGCAAATTTACATTTGGGGAATTTTTACTGATTACTTTCATTTCAACGTCAAACTCACCTAATGAGCTGGGTTTAATTATGGAATGGGCCGCTTGGAGAACATCCTCCTCATTCAGTCAAGATTTGAATGTTATTTCTAATGTTCATCGATGCAGAGAAAGTCTATTGGCACAAGTAGGTAGAGCCAAATGGCATTTTTACATCCATGGCAGCCTTGGATAGCCGTGATTATTCCCTCTCAGTTCTGTATAAATTCTTCTCGACTGCTGATGGGTGTTTGTCTTTACATCTTCTCTCACTGCTGGTCTCATCCGCTCGCTCCTCTGCTTTGCCTGTGGTCGGCATAACCCAATATTTAGCTTTATTTCAAAATAAAATACCTGTAATATCTTCGGCTTTAAGGGGATTGAGCTACCTCACAAAAAAAGCACCTATGTGCACTGTAAATTGACCCTGTAGCTCATTTTTCTTAATCACCTCAGGGATCATGGGAACAAAGAAAATCAAGGATGATGATATACTTTTTATTTGTAGGTCTATTTTAAATTTTACTATTTCTATCGGTTTAAAATTCCCCTTTTTTCATTTATTTGACTTTTTCAATTCAGCTCATCCCTCATGTGTCTTGGGACCACATTGGTTATTTTTAAAATGTCTTAACTGTATAAATGTTCATTAAAAATCTCTTTTTATATGAGTAAGCACTCATTAGCAGCACTATTCCTCAGCGTCACAGCAGTATCCGACTGGTTTTGTTTTATCATGAGCTTGTAAAAAGGTTTCATTTATCTTTTTGATGACAAGCATTTTAAATGTCAAGTACGTTTGTTATGCAGATGGAGACAGTCTGTGCGAGTCTTGTATTTGCTGCTTCGCCAGCAGAGAAACACATGGACAGCAGGTGATCGGGCCGGTAAAACCCAAAGATACTTGCTGTTCCACTTCCTGCTGAGACCAGAAACAATCTGGGACTTTTGTGCTGTAATTTCCTCCCGCGGAGAGATAGAGAGAAGTGAACACCATCATCCAAACACACACGTATCGTTAATGACAAATGAAGGACAGGAAGCCGTTCACTCCTCCTGCTCCTCCCCTCCATCATATCTCAAATCTCCTTCAACTCTGCTTTACACTGTCATTGTCAGATTTATTCCTCCCTCATTTCTGTCTCCTGCATTTTCCGAACTGTGATACAAAGCAGCTAACTGCTCTTCTGAGAGAGCTCTCATTATATTCTGGTGGTACAAAATCATGTCACTGAAACATATTCTGTATAAAAGAAAAGATATCATGGGCAAAATGTTAACATTGGCCAAAAGCAAGTGCTCCTCCTCTCTGCTTTGCTTTCTGTGCTGCACTTCATGTGCAGGGAGCTTCTCCCTATGCAGCATACATAGCACGTGTGGTGTCAGCAGTTTGTAGAATATACAGTCCCCCTCTATAAAGGAAGGCTTGAAGATCACAGGGATGTTCCTTGCTCCTTGATGTTTGCTTAGTTCTGCCTTTTTCATTCAACTTTTCCTCAGTAATAAAGGCAGCTCTGCCTCGCACAGTTTACAGCTGCCGCATTTCAGCTCGGAGATACGACTATAACTAAGTGTGGTTCCGTCATAACACACGGCTTTTAAAATGTAAACAAAAGTTACACACCCTCACTGGCTGTAATTACACTAATATTACATGGAGTGCATGATTTGCTTCTTCCATAACTTTTGTTTTGTCTAGATCATTAATCGCCTTCTATTTTTCAATGATGTAAGTCACATGATCCGGTTTGACTGATGCTGCTGATTCGATCTACTGTTGTGTGCCACAGTACACAGTATATGGTGTCTGCAGTGTATCCCAGAATTACAGCCTGGATGTCGAATAGAAAAGCCACATGTGTGCATTAGCAGTGCATCAACCCACAATCCTTATATGAACTATGTTTAGCTCGGAAAACACACAACATCCATGTGCCCTCTCCAATGATGGAGCTGCAGTTAGAAAGAGAGAATACAAAAGACACGGCAGCAATCTGTTCCACCTGCAGTGCTTTAATTTATCCAGATAAATGTATTCATCTGTGATGATCGCACATTTACTAGGCGGTAATTCTTCCAGGAACCAACTGAGGGATTAAAATGGTTCACACTTATTATCTAATGTGCTATTTGGGGAAAACACACATGTAGAATCCTGCAAATTGCTAAACCATCACTGAATTTAAAATTGGTGAAGGAAGATAGAGTGCAATGCTGGTAGTAGTGAAGATGCAAATATATTACCATTACATTTGAATTACCTATAAGGCATTTATAAAGGCAACAATTTAAGATTACTGCACTGACAATACAGAAATGAGGAACACTGTGTATTTACCCATGTTATCCTTGTTATAATGTTTATGCATGTTGGACATACACAAATATATATATTTATTATAACAAGGATAACAATGGTAAATACACAGCTCAGTGCAGTAATCTTAAATTGTTGCCTTTATAAATGCCTTATACTTAATTCAAATGTAATGGTAATATATTTGCATCTTCACTACTATATATATATAGTGCTATCTAAATTAAGAAATCATAGCTCCTACAGAAACAAGACTCCATTTATAACAAATTTAAATGTCAGAATAGCAATTCACCCATTTGAGGCCCTGATAAAAGAGAGCAATAGTCATGAACATGTGGCTGCAGAGGTCGACCATGTTGAAACATTCAGGATTAACTTCTGCATAGACTGAGCTGAAATGTGGCTCTGCTGTTTAAAGACTGAGAGTGAGATCAGGCATGTCACCGAGGTTGTCAGGCGTGAACTATCATGACAAATCTTGGCTTACAGCAGCTCACGGCAACAGATCATCCAATAGGGCGATTTGGACACTCTGCACACTCAACACCACTAAATGTGACTTATATGTTAGGCATGCAAAGAAAAAAAAAAGATACAAATGGAGGCCAAAGAGCGTGGCATGCCTGCTGCAATCACGCTCGGCCGTTTAGCCAGATTATCAGCAGCGCAGCAGGTCGATGAGAAAGGGCTTCTGTCCACACTGTCCAGCCCAGTGGCTTACAATGAAGCCAGCGTCAGCTGTGAAGCATTCTGCTCCATTTCTAATTAGATCAAACTGAAGGCATGTTGTGTGTGTGTGTGTGTGTGTGTGTGTGTGTGTGTGTGTGTGTGTGTGTGTGTGTGTGTGTGTGTGTGTGTGTGTGTGTGTGTGTGTGTGTGTGTGTGTACGCACATGAGAGAGATAGAGAGTGAAATGCAAAGGTTTACAACTTCCGGATCAGTAGGTATTTAAAGCGTCGCTTTGACCAACACCTGGGGCGACTCACGGTGTCCTGTTTGAAAATCTCTTTCTTCGTCCAACCATTCCTCTTGTCTCTTTCTCAATGAGTCCACCAGCATCACTGGCAGTGTCAGTTAGCCAGCTGTTTGACACAGGCGTCACAGATGTCTTCACACTGCCACCGGCGCCACCGAGGACATGTGCTGGAGAGTGTTCTGTGGAAAGTGAGGCACACAGACGGGCCGAGCCCATTAGCAATTTATCTGTCTCGGCTCATCCTACTCTCCCAGTGTTTCCTGGCCCGTGACCCCACTGTTTGGTGCCAAATTCACATGTAATTGTGATGAACTGTAGGATTTGTCATGTGAATTTATATGTGCGCGCTTATTTTTAAGAGCATGAAGGTACAGTGGCTGGAGGCGTCTCTGCTTTGTTTATTTAATCTGAACATCGATGGGAATATTTCATTAGCTGACAGGTTCAAGCAAATGATTATTGTGTGAATATTAACTACCAGCATGTCTAATCCAATTGATATATTGTGCACGTTAAGTACACAGTGTAATCCCACAGGCCATTTACATTATTTCATTCCTTAATGATTTGTAGACCCCCACCCCCCAGCCCAGTGAGGGGGAGATCTTTTGTGAAACTAGCTTCATAGGCTCACACACCCATTTAATTTGACTTCTTCATACAGATTCTACTGTAGCAGAGATGTTAAAACGTCATGTCTTATCGGAATCAGTATCAGGTTTTATTGCCAAGCAGGTTGACACATAGTACGGATTTGTATAAATATAAAAAAATACATAAAAATAGGAAACAAAATTTAATATAAAAAATACTATAAGTACCAAGGGAGGGATTGTGCAATAATGTTGTAAATAAACACGAGACTGAATTGTGTACAGTACAGTTAGTCCATTGTTTGCCATGGGAACTTAAAGTGTCACAGGCAGGGACAGCAGTGCAGTCCAGTGAGAGGGTCCCAGGCATGGTTGATGAGGACAGTTGCAACTTGATTAATATGTGTCCTGTCCAATTCTTTCTTTTAGAAATTGCAGTTACACGACTCATTAGAAACAGCAGATATAGTATGAAATGCACAAAGCAACATAAGAACATATTTGGTGACTCACAAAAAAAGAGATCAAGTGTAAAAAAACTGAATCTTGAAATACAAATGTGAAGTATTGTTGAGTCTACAGCATCATAAAACATTGTTATGTTTTAGGTGTGTGTGCTGATTGGCATTGGTTAGAGAAAGATTGTGCTTATGGTGTAAAACAGAAAAAGTGTCAGGTAAACCACAATCTTTAACAAAGTGGAACAAAAATACTTTTAACCTTCTTTTTATGCTCATCATCCACCCAGAACACCTCCTGGCTACTTTGGTGCAGAAGATAAATGTTAAATATTACTGCTGTGGAAATAATTCACGCAGGTATTTTTAAAATACACCATATTGAGGTAATAATTAATAATTCTGTAATTTATCAACATAGTTTCCAGAAGAAATGTGTAAGCATAGAATTAAAGGTATATACATGAGCTGTTTCATTCACGCTTCATAATCATTGGCTCATGTGACACATGATTGCTGTTTAGGAACATCCAATCATATTCATGCAACCTTTTCTGCCAAATCTAATTCTATGATCATTTGCAAAAGTGACTAAAAACACTTAGTTCCTTGATACAAGTGTTTCAGATATTTTGTGCCACTATGAAGAGGAAGTATGGGCCACAGAATTCATCCTCTAAAATCTTTTGTGTCATATTCTTGCTCTGAGGTAAGATTTCGAAAGTCTGAAACATCATCTTGATGGTTTGAAAAGAATGTTACAAACTACAGGGAGGTATGATGAACAAGAAAAGCATTTTGGGAAGTGGTATCCAGAGTTTTTGTAACTTTATCATGCTAAAAAGATTGGATCACCAACTTAGGAACTAAATTCCCCACATTTCAGGTATAAGTTTTCAAGCCACCAGTCATAGATGAGTTGAAAACTCAAACTGCATGCTGGAATGATTTTTTAATGATGAGAAAAATATCCCAACTTCCCCAAAGTCTGTTTCATCAGTCTTATATCGGCTCCTGATGCCACAGCCATTCGACCTACTTGCTTCTGCTGCACTTTTCCTCCAGTATTGATGTAGCAGACTGTAGCCATCTTTGTAATTCACAGGATTTTGCTAATGTTGCATGCAAACAACATATGCTACTCTGTCAGGCTGTCAGCTTGTTTGCTAAGAGGCTCGGTGTATTCTTTAAGGCAAGTTGTTTACCTTCCCCTTTTTTCCCTTGGCTCTGCTCCGCGCGGTACTAATGAGAGAAAGGGGTGGCGGGTAAACGCAGCAGGGAGGCAAGCAAATGCGACCTTTCGCAACATCCCACCTTCTCACCATCTCACTCTCTCTCTGTGGTGGCTGTATCCGTCTCTGTGTATGTCTGTAGCAGGCTGTGCTCTTAGGGGGGTTGGGCTCCACAGGCTGGGGGTTAAAGATGTGGGTGGGGAGAGATGCTGGGAGATGGTGCACAAAAGGTCACAGACACCTCCACAGCCAGCTGCATAGACAGTTGCATAACAACGTGCAAATACTGAATATTACCAACTGTTTTTACCGACGAGAAAACGTGGTATGGATTTATCTAAAGTGAGCAAATGCTCAAGAAGAGGTATAGAAAAACCAGGACATCCAATCGATCTTTAAGTGCTTGTATTCAGCCCAAACTGAGTTTCCCATTAGCGCGGTGACTGCCAGGGTTCAACCGCAGCTTTTGACCTCCCACCCCTCGCTGACCGCTCCTCATTCTCCTGTTAACCCTTGGATGCTGACCTTGGTGCTAACAAGCTCACAGACCGGCAGTAATGGCAGACCTGACATGTGCTCTTCAGCAGAGGGCAGATGCAGTAGTAGCCACGGGCAACTCCAGGCCAACTACCTGCACTTCACTTCCTAATGGCTCCAAGTGCAACGGCCAAGAGAGTGTTGTACGCTCAAGTACATTTTTGGCAATGTTGAAATCTTGCTTGGAGATTTTATGATATCTTTTAATGTCAAATAATTACCAGATTTTACGTTTGATTCTTGTCAGGGATGAAAACCCTCTTAAGATTCCCTCAGGCTGTCCATCTCTAATGCTCTCCTCTGAATTTGCAATTTTACTGGGTGATCAGCTGCTGCAGGCTGCAGGCTGAGACAGGTTTCGTTGTAGGTTTTTTTCAGATGAACCCCCCTGGAGCTGTGGAGTAAATACACACCACGCTGGAATGATTTTTATTGGAATCAAGGATGAACATTCTGACAGCCAGTATTTTTTATTAAAAAGGATGATAGTTCATATTCTACAGGAGCAATCTAGTTTAGCATGACTGAATATCTTTTGCTGACTGAACAGTGATATAAGATGGCTATCTCTTCCACGGAGGCTGACTGTGTTCTGATTAGGTTAAGGTTGGATAAAGATCATGGTTTAGTTGAAGACTGTGATCGTGGTTAAACGTTGTGAACTGTTGAGACTGTGATAAGACACAAACTCGGGTTCCTTGCATCAAGGTTGGTTGCACTGCATGTCCCTCCACCTCCCTACCTATTGTCCAAACCCTCCTCAGAATTAGATCCTTTCTCAATTTTTTTTCAAGAACCTTTGCTAAGATATTTGAACCCAGGATTTTGGATTTTCTTAAACTGAAGATAACCCCATACAAATTATAGCTTTGGAATGTTGCTTGTTGAAATCCTTCTCACATCCTAATAGCAAACAATGAATACAATTGTCTGAAAAAAAAGAAAACATGTGTCTGTGTCTGTTGCCCTCATATAGGCCTGTAATAACTGTAATAAATACTGCGTTTGGACAGAATGAAATAATTGGCTGGTTCACCCGTCTGTCTCTAACCAACTGGCCGGCCTGCCTGACTGCAATGCACCCTGGGCAGTGAGAGCACAGGCCCATCAATCTTCTGTTACGACAAACACTGCTGAAGCTGACACAATTGCCAGGAGTTAGTGCGCAAGTCACTGAAAAGTCGGCTTCTTGCAGCTGTCAGTGTTGTAAGGTAATGCACATTCATGTGTTTTGGGTGTGTAGCTTTGATGAGAGGGTCAATGGGATGTATGTAAGTGTAGCCTGCTCTTGTTAGCTTTTCCAGGATTACCATCCCTAGTTGTAAGTGTTGTAATTGAATCAATGTTTCATCTGCAGCATTTTCTGTCTGTGACCCGGGAACTGACATTAAGTTATTAAGTTGAAGTTGTAATATACAAACTCCCACCACCATCCCAGACACATCATACACATGCATTTCAAAATGTTGGTCCTCAACTGGACATCCAATACAGAGACGCTCATAGATTTTAAGGTGGTTATCACAAAATTGTCCTTGCTTTGGGTGAATGTAATCATCTGTACTTCGGGGACCGCTCTCAGCTTGGGGCCACAGGCGATTGCCTCCTTTGCTTACCCTGTTCCTTTGCTAAAATAGCAGGAGCAGGACATTTCATGGACATCCGAGAACCATGTTTCTGCCAGTGCACACTACTATAATTCTATAAAGGTGACTATATACTCTCATATAATCCCTTAGATGTGTTATTAGTGGTGAGAGGATATGCTTTATGTTTACAATATTCCTCAAAGATTGTCCTTGTGATGAGAAATTGTTTTTTTGTTAAACTGCCAAAACTGGGCAAAGCTTTTACACACAAAACACGCAGACACACCAACTTGAGAGCTAGATAGGGTTTTTTTTCTTCTTCTTTTTGTTTTTGCTTTGTTTTTTGGCTTCATCTCATGCGTTTGATCTACGAGCTCCTCTGTCTTCCCTGTCAAATTCCTGTCCGTGTACTTGACATGTCATTTTGCTTTCTGAATAAATCTTGCACACCTCAATTTTAGAGCCTTGCTGGCGTCGGAGCACTTGTGCTGGATATTGTTCTGAAATGAATCAGATTCGAGACGTGTTTTCACAGCAGATCTTTTGATTTGTCACAGCAGGGAGAGGACAGGTGGAGCTAATGGCATTAATGATGGCCGCCGTTCAGATTTTATTGCAATGCACTGCCGCAATTTATGCTGCACCTGTGTTTTACAAGTGAGAAGAGCTGAAAAGTCTTCACTCAACATATTTACTCCTGGTTCAAATAATGGGCCATCCAAAGGGAAGGGCAACCTCTAGCTCTGACATACAATATACAATAATCAAATGAACATTACTGAATACAATCAAAACCTATTTTAATAAAAAAACATTTGATAGTGCAGCTCGGTGTTTATAATCAACAATAGAAACTGGCTCTTCCCAGGAAGGGTGTGATATATTCCCAGGAAGTAAATTGTTTCAAAATCCCAGCTAAACATTGGACCTCTACTCATTACCTTTTGGCCGTTTGTTCTCACTCTGTCATCAGTGCCTGTGCGTAGCATCTGTTTGCAAGGTAGTGCACAGCCCTGTCCCTCTCTTCATTTGTCACACTTAGGCGTAAAACCTTGAGAGTGCAGCGTGCTGTAGGAGCCCAGCAGAAACCACCCGGACTGCACTTCAGCACCGATTAAAAGATTGATGACTGGAGTCAAGAGAATGAGCGAAACATGAGATTTATATTTCACTCCATAAACCTCCATTTGCCTTTGGCACAGGGCCTGGGCAATTTCACCTCTCTGTCTTTGGTTGCCTCTGGGGGAGTGTTGGGAGGACCCTGTCCGGTTGATAAAACCCTCTTGAGGTCTGGAGTATAATCTAGTGGGCAATTCATTTGGAGTTTCGGCTCGAGTCACACTTTGTCCCACAAGCAGCTGACCGGAGGCTATGTGTCTTGTTAAGCTTTCCATCAGACCAATGTGGCTCTTTGAGGGAGTGAGTAAACAGGGTCACTTTCCCCCTAAAAACAAGCAATGGAGCACTAATCCTCTGTCCTTATGGCTTTGGACACTTTCCACAATTTCAATACCATCAAATATGCTAACCTTAAATCACTGCCCAGAGAATTCAAATTCTTAAACTCTAATCTAAAGCCCCCTTATTTTTGTACGTTGATGAAAGCCGAAATGAGCAAGAACTCTAACATTTCATTCCACCCTCTTCTATCACTTCCATCCTCCCCTCTTCACTGTCACTGTTAATTGCTTCCCCTCCACCTGCCCATACTTGATTTCCACCTGCCTTATTGTGTGATCTGATTAAAATGTAAAACGCTGCGGTGGATGGGCTGCTTGCGTGCTTGACTCCTCCATCATTCCTTATTGCACGGGGCCTCGGCTGTTTTGCAGGCAGCACTCGGGGAGAGCACGGGGAAGATTGAATGGGTCTGTGGCTTAGCGCGCTATTTCCTCTAATGCACGGCGGGCATGAAGGCTATCAGGGAGATTAATACTGGTTTGGGCTGTTTGTAACACTGGCATTTATTCTCTCCAAAGTCCCACCCTCCGGAGGGCACTTCTTCATTCCAGCCTGTGCCAGGCCTGTTTACCCATCAGCTATCTGCTGCTTGCCTCGCTGCCTTATTCTATCCTTTCCACCTATTTCTGTGTCTTCCTCGCTCCTCCACACCATATGTCCATGTTTGCAATCCTCCAATCTGATCCTCCCTCTCTTTTATCTTTCACTCTCTCTGGAAATCTTGTTATTTGTCTTCACCTTCGGCGCCTCATGCAGCCTGATCTCTGGGAGAATGCACGAAATAGTGAAAATAAGTTCAGGAAGTCCAATAAGGATTAAATGATGCAGGCATGGTCATCATCTCCAGATCTAGCAGGCACCAGATAAACACCAGTAAACTGAGAACATCTATTTTTATGATTTATGATTTAGAATTTATAGGGTAGCTGGTGACCTGAGCGCACACTTCTCTTTGTCAGCTCCCTGAGTCATGAAATGTGGAATACACCTAAAAAAAAAACGCACCCCCTTCCCTGCCTCCTTCATCTGCACATTGCATTTCCTATGTTAAGAATTGTAGCCTCCTCTGTTAAGGTAAATGGCAGAGAGAGCCCCAGCTGAGTTTTAATTCAGACTAGTGAGCTAAATAAACCTGTCTGCGGAGGTGTCAGCCACATCACAGCGCACCGGTGGGGCCAGCCGCTGCGGAATCAGTTTCATATACAAACCTCCAGACGCCAAATCGCTCCATTCATTTTCATTTCTCACCCCCTACCAAGACCTATTTCTTTCTGCAGCGCAAGCATCCTGCAAATTGTATTTCCCCTGAAAATGAATTTGGGGAAAGTTCAAGGGTACCATATATATATCTCTCCCACCCTTGGTTTCAATTTGCGGTCATATTTTCCGAGGTGCTGACACGTGGGGTAGTTTTGGCATCGTGGCACTAGAAGAGGCATTAAATCCCCTGCCATTTTCTCATCAATCAAGTGTTTGGGCCCTGCCAAGGAGGCACATGTTAACAGATTTCTCTGTAAATCTCTCTCAATATTGCCTTGCGCTCAAAGGAATGCACTCACACTCACTCTGGAATTAGAAAACACATTGTTTTATAGTTTGGGATTGCTGAATACAAAAATGGTCACAGTGTCACCTCTTTGTAGTCATGCCATAGATGCTGCTGTAGAGTGAATTAATAAGTCATGAAAGTTCAGGTATTTAACTGAATTTAGTTGACCAAAGGCTTTATTGTGTCTTACTTTTCTGCCACTAAGAATGCTGAGATCACAACAAAATGACAAGATATGAGAAAACAACAGGTAACAATGAAGTTGTTGATTTCTGGAAGCTGGTTAAAGGAGAACTTGGGAAGCAGCTGATGTCTTATGCAGAAGAGTTTATTGAAGCTGAGGAGAGACGGTGGAACCGTATCAACGTTAACCGAGTAACATGAGCAATTGTCACCTCCAAGTCCAAAGATTTCTCACACAGCATCCCAACTTATCTCCTTCTCTCCCCATCTCACGTCACACATTCCAACATGTCCATAAAAGGCTAGAGTTGCTGTCATTCTCTATGTTACATGTATGTGTTTGCCTCTTATTGGATAGTAAAACCTAAAGCGTGCATACATAAATCACATTGTGTCCCTTAGAGTTGGAGCCCTTCTGTCTGGATTTCCATATGAAAGTCCTTGACATTAGTAGTTACTGCTAGTTAACTCTTTATCTGTAACCTGGCCTTGGGTATTGCTAGGAGGGAAGGGAGTTTGGAATAAGACAGGCTCTATTATCCTAATGGTCAACAACTAGCTGTGCTGTGTGAGGATGCTCAAAGCTTCTTAAACAATCACAGTCAGACAATCATTTCATTCCTCAGGCATTTTTACCTTTATTGATTGATTTGTAGTGAAACTACAGATAGGAAACATCACAACTTAACCATTGGGCTACATGGGTGTCCCAAACAAGGGGCTGGCGACCTGTCCAGGGTATACATCTCCTCTCGCCCAACATCAGCTGGGATTGGGTCCAGCTCCCCACGCAACCCTCAAGGGATAAGCAATATCGATAATTAAAGAGAGATTAAACTCAAAATGACTACACCTGAAATGTGTAGCACTCCGGGTAATGTGGTTCTTGTCCTTTTTGACTTTTTGTAGCAAAATGACTGCAATGTCAAACAATTACTGAGTCGCTGACAACAATGTTATTCTTATAAACACAAAGTATGACCCACATGACCCACCCTTACAAACAGAATTAAACAAACCGTAAGTGAAAGGCCTGGATGATTCCTTGGGGTCTCAAAATTCAAGTGTTATGGGGCTTTTCTAAATATCTATTCCAGATGCAGAATTACTTTCTCTCTACTGAGCCTACATGCTCCGGAATCTTTTTCTGTTATCAAAGCTGTGCCATTATCCCTATTTGTACCATTTGTTTAATCTGTCCAGCTCTGTGATGTTAACGGTTTTTACATTGACTTTGAGTGCGACCAGTTGGAAGAGGTATGAACCCTTTTACCTTTAGACATGTTCAGTTGACACTTCATAGGTTCCAGGTCGTTTGAAGCATAATTCATTCTTCATGGTCCACGCTCATGTTTGCTAATTTCCTCTATTCCGATTAGAGCTAACAGCGATAGATATCTACAGTTTCCAGCATGATCTTGAATTCAAACTAAAAGAAAACGTCAGTGGACTGACGTGATTGGAAAGCTTTATTTCTTCGACTAACTAAAAGAGAAATCACACACAAAAAACACAGTCAGTGAAATTTGGTGATTAGTAATGAAAAGACGAGGCGAGGAAAGATGCTTCCCCCTTGACAAGGTTAACCAAAACAGCAACATCCATCCATTTACGCTCTGTCTGGCTTTGTGTCTTGGTTTTACGTATTCCTCCCACTTGAGCAATTGATTTGTGGTGCTTTGCATGAGGAGAACATAACGCTACAAGGATTTTTTCTATTCTCTAATGAAGTAGAGAGCCTGAGTCATGTCTCTCCAGTTAAGCCATAACCAAACCAAGCATGAAAGTCTGTGTCGTTCCATAAGCACAAGGCTGCAATACTTTTGTCTGAGCATCTTATTATTCATCTTATGCTCGCTGAGTTCAGTTCACGTCTTTACGTGCCCCATTTCTTCCTCCTGTTTAAGCACTCAAGATTTTAACATCACAGACTTTTACTTTTGATTTTACAATTTATTTTGCTGCCATGATAATATTTATTAATTTAAAAAACCAAGGTTAAGACTGTCATCTGCAGTATGAGTCTGAAATCATCATTATAATTAGATCATTATTATTGATTATAATAATAATACCAGCAGGTCTCAAATTTGAGAGACACTACATTGTATTTATTATTTAGTTTGCTAATGTTTTTGTTACCTCATCACAGTCAATGTTTAATTTAAACCTTCAGTTTGTATCTATTCATTTATTAGAGTCAAATATTTTTTACACATTTGACATATCTTCTGTGACAAGCAGCTAAGCAGAGAAGGGGGCTGTTGAGTGAGCAAGTGCATACTCAGAACTTACAGTATGTAAGGGTAAGAGCTGCAGTATAATAATAAACAGGCTATCAATTCCACAAATGTGAATCTGCAATAATGCAAAATGTCTATGTGAACAAGGGTAACAAGTGTAACATGTGGTGGTTCATCCCCTGACTGTACTTCTCCCTTATTCTTAGGGGTGTTTTAGATTCTTTAAGCCCATTGTTTTTGATTTATTGAAACTTAAGTGTTAAGCTTTAGTCTCAGTGCTCTCATCAAGCCTCAGCAGGAAGCAGTTTTCTGCAAAACAAAAACAACAAAGAAACACTGTACATTGCCTCCATGCACCAACAGCAGACAGATAAAGTTAGCATCTACCTGGTGAGAGTGAGTACAAATGACCTCCTTCAGGAGTTTGGCAGGACCTAAACATGGCTAAATAACTACCCCCTCACAGTGTCATGCCTCCACCAACCAGTCAAGTTGTTGATTATAGCCATGTCTATGCAAACTACTATGATATATGTAGTGAAGTCTTAGGTAATCCATTAACTCACACTGCAGTGATGATGCAAAATGCAGCAGAGTTCTTAATTGTGTTGCCTCGAACTTACTAAACATTGACCCCAACATTATTTTGGTGTTACATAAAATAATAGTCTAACACCAAAACAGAACAGAATTACAAGGCTTATTAAATGTAAAGGTATATTTAAAGGTATATTTAAAAAAAGCCACACCATGTCATCTTACATTGAGGAGATGGACCAGTGCAGTGGAGAGAGAAGACGAGGGCTGCTGACAGGAGCATTAAGCTGTTCCACAATACTCTCTTCATCACTATACATGTTGGCACAAGTGAATAGCAGAGGACTTAAGGGCTCCTGTCTGTAGCATCTGACAAGGTCCAGACTTGGACATGGCCATGCCACAGAAATGATATCTACAATGCCTGGTGGTCGAGCCAAATTCTAGAGACAGCAGCCTGCTGTAACTACTGGATCCCAGTAACGTCCAAGATAAATGCAAACTGACAAATCAGATTCTACGTGGGACAGAACACTACTAGGAGATCTGATGTCAGTAGAGATATTGCTTGCTTCAGTAGAGTGAAACATTTATTCAGATTTAACAGGTCAAGCACAGCTGGTGTTGACCTGATGACACACCACTGCTTCAACTCCTGCTACTTATTTCAAAGTCATTGGAAGTTGCCACATCAGTGACTGTTATATATAATACATTGATATGCATATGATGATCGGAGTGACGTCACTGATATGACCTCATACGGCCGCTAGAAGCTGCAGAGGCAGACAGCAGCAGAGAGAAAGGGCAGCGGGAGAAAACACATCTGTGGTTGAAGTAAGCGTAAGCTAGTGTGACAAGTGAAATTAGAACATGAAGTTTGCGGTCTGCTTCAAAGCACCAGGTGAACAAAGCCTGGGTGGGGTTGAAAGTAAGCAAAAGGTGAAAGGAGGAAAAGGGAGGAGGAGGAAAGGGGAGGAGGGTGCTCTGAGAGACTTTGTCCTTCACCTCCCCGACAGGACGAGCATCCACCGCCAGAGGCCATCTCTCCACTTCCCTTTGATCTTCCCCCTCTCTTCAGACTGACTGCTGGGGACAAGTCTAATGATGTTCGCTGAAATTATGTTTTCTCTTTTCCAATTACCTTGTTTTCATGTGCGCAAGCTCGGCGTATGTCCAGTTTGTGTCAATCAGTCCTCTCTCATGATTATTTTTACCGTCATCTAAGGATTTGTGACAGACAAGGCAGGGCCGATTTTCTCCTTTCAACTCCCCAATTGAATTTGTCTGCCATCTGTGTGACTTGACTGGCACTCTTTAGTCAGGTATGAGTGATGACAGTGTGCTGTGTGTCTGATCCCTCACCGGCAGCGCTAATGTGTCAAGGTGGGATGGGCCTGCGGTAAGCTAACACTTAACGCTACAGTGAAAATGGAAATGTCAGGCTCCCGTATGAAACAGCATTCAGCTTGTTATTCACTGCACGCTAGCTGCAGACGCACTCCTACCGAGGAAGCAACTTCTCATGTTAATGGGTTTGCAGTGTTTGTGTACGTGATGCAAGGGAATAGTCGTAATGGAGCAATCATAGTAATTAGCATTAAACTTGTAGAGTATAACCTACCGATATGAAGATGGCATCTTGAAGGGAGAACAAATAAAAGCTTTAAAAATGGAATTGATTTGCCAAAAGTGATAAACTCTCTTAAGATAAACTATTAGAGAGACACTCATTTTAATGAAATAATAGAAGTATTGTAAATTTGTAATTTGATTGTTGTTTTTTTTCAGTTGGTGAAGTGATGGACAATCAAGAATCCAGTATTTTTTGGGCACTTATGTCAGGAAATAGAAAATATATTTCCATGGCCACTAAAATGTGGATCATCTTTTAGTCACGGGACACTTACAATGCAGGTGTTTTCAATTTGTGGGCCAGTATTAAACTCCAGTTCAAGACCATGGACGGAACTGTATATAAATATGGACCATGAGTCTCCACTTCTTCCCACTGTCCAGAAATAAAGCCAAAACATCCTGGATATGAACATCATGTGCAAATGAAGCCACACTGTACTGAATAGTGATTGCGGGATGAAGCTGTGATAGTAAGATCTTGTTAACACATGCTTTACCAATCAGTCAGTCTCAATTATGACGTTTCATCTCATTATTTTAGCATCACAAATGATAACCAAACCTATCAGAAAAGTTTGCATTTGAACGTACATGAGTGCAATAATAACAAACTAAAATGACAGAAATCAGATCTATACTCCACCCAGCCACCAGATGCTCCGGATTCACTTTCGGGGAGCTGCCATGTTCCTCAGCCTCAGAGCTTGGATCTCAGAATATTTGTGTAACCATCAACAACAACCACGGAAAAAGAGCGGCATGAAAATGATTAAACATTAAACATTAAAATATGCATCATATTTGCTAGTCCAGATCAGTTAGTGGTAGGAAGAGGATGTTAGCCACACTGGAGCTGGCTGCCTAGGGTCAGCGGCAGGGCAAAGGATAAAAGAGAGGAAATTATATAGACCATGAAAATATATATATATATATTAATCGTGGTGTTGATAACTTTAAAAAAATCTATGAATACCAAAAGAAGAATTTAGTTAGAAATTATATTTTTTTAAATGTCTACTTTTTTACTTTACCATCAATAAAATTGTAGTAGTGTCTCACAAAGCTCTATATTATACACTATATATTTTAATTAATTTGTTTTGGGGCATGATGGTTCCAGTTTCACTGTTCACCATTACATAGAGGACAAGGTGTACTATAGTGCTGGTACTAGTATATAGTGGGCGACGTAAGTACTTGCACAAACCCAGTAGCTTTCTATCTATGAGCAGGAAACAGTATTCATCTTCTGGCCAGCACTCAGTCTCAGGAAAGATTGTGGTTGACGAAGGTCCTATCATATAATACCAAGGGCAGCATGTTTATCACATCCACCACTTCTGTGACCTTCCTGTGGCGATACAAAGAGACAAAAGTGCAACACTCTTTCTTTCCACAGTGCATCTGATCACACACTATCGGACAGTGTTCACCGCCACCCTCATATGAGTAACAGATCGAATGTAACAGATATTTTATGGACCAATACAATCTACTTCCCCTCCCAGACTTTCAAACAAGTCTTTGAAATGTGAGAGCGGCCTGCTGTTGATCCTCAGCACCACTCTCTCTTTGTGTATCTATTGTGTTTGCTTTTTATCGTTTCTTGTAAAGTGGCTTTCTCTGGCGTGGCAGTAACACAAGCCAGGGCAGTTCTCTCATGCAGCGCGCCACCGTCGGGGAATGATAGATTGTAGTAATGCAATATGGCAAATGCCTCTTTAAAAAGCTTTTATCTCAGATATGGCATGTAATCAGTAACCAAGTGGACCATGAAAACATATACAACATATACATGACGGATACCTGGTGTACTACTCACTGAGCAAAAGGGCAAGTTCATATCTGGACCTCTGAGTCGTGTTTAAAATAAACTATACTACCGTGACCAATCATTTCATTTGGACCAGATTAAATGATTAGCAGCCTGCCCGTGCACTCACAGCAAATAAACGGGGTCTTCACAAGCCGGAGAGACATGCGCTGTTAAAGCAGAGACCATAGTCAGACGTTAGTGAGCGGGGCACATTCACATGTTTTGAGGTTGCAGCCTTGATCAGAGGCAGGGGTTGGGATGTATGGGCTGCATATCTTCAAAGTGTAGCAGGCTTCTTGCTCACTTTTCCTGGTTAACCACCCTAGCTTTAAGTAAAGGGCTTGTTATCAAGCAAGTTTAATTTGAGCATGGAATTCTGCCAGCAAGTTTGGAAATACTGCCTCCTGCGTTGACAGAGCAAAGAAAAAATACTGTCCTCCCCTTGGGTTTGGCTTTTCTCAGGTTGTATATCTTGTGGGCAGGAAGGTTGGAAGGTTGAGGGTTGAGTGTGGAAGTGTGGGGGCGCAGACAGATAAATGGTTGGTCTTTCTGGAGGTGGGCCTGGGCAGGTTCAGGCTGTGGATGACATTTTGAGCTCTGATTGCCTGCCAGGTCGGCTGACACTTGGATAGGCTGCAGTCCCACGGGGAATGTGACAAAGATAGAGTGGAGCTTGCTGTGTCACATGCACACACACACACACACACACACACACACACACACACACACACACACCTTATGTACTAACACCTGTTTGACGGAGAGAGAGAGTGTGTGTGTTTATGTGCACTGGGTGACCTAGGTGCTGCAGGCATCCATGACCAATCTTGGGTGTGATTGAGGGGAGATCCAGCCAGTGAGCATGTCTAGGCTGTTTTATCCCTGCTGCCTTATCACCTGCCTAACCTCCTGAACCTACAATCCTGCTGCAGCCTCCAGGGAATTGCAAGTCTCCACTGCACAAATCTAAGTCACACAATATACTGTAGTCGAAGGGGTCAAATAAGCACTGAAATCACCAATGGAAGATACTCAACTCAAGTTAATTGGAGATGTAAAAAAAGGAAATAAAATAGCAAAATATTGGAGCGCACAGCATTCAAGCTATTCCTGTAACTTTTGAAATTAAACATTGGTTAAGAAATAGTATGACGCCAATATTCATCATGGTTTCTGAGCTGCAAATCCAGCACCAGTCAAGGCTAAAGGCTAATTTTGATTTGACAGCTTTCATTGACTTTCCATCACTTTGTTTCCCTCCTTCAATTGTTCATTTGCCCTGCGTCTGGTGGAGTGCAAATGGAGAGGCTGAAAAATACGCACTTGGACGTAGAAGCAACAATATGCCAGTAGAATATACTAAAAGCTTAAAGATAAAATTTGTCACTATAAAACATTTAGCCCTTGTTTTCCAAGGCAGCTGCCCCCCAGGCTTCTTATACACAATTATACCAGACAATGTTTGATATAACCTGACACTTTGTGTTGTTATTTTGGAGAGGATAAAAATTAACATTGTTCTTCATTCCTCGCCTTTTTTAATTTTTTTTTTTTTACCAGAGTATGTGTATCCCTAATTTGTTTGGTTAGTCATATAAATCTATGGCATTGTCTACTTTCAGTTTTATTATAGAGGGCTCTTATTTTGAAAGTAATATATAAATACACATTACGGATGTACAGAAATTATAAATGAATGGTTATTATTGTGAAAATTTAATTATACAGTATTCGGATTAATATAAATTAGCAAGGCTGCTATTTTAATTTAATGCATAGGGATTATCATTATTCTTTACAAGCAATATACATTATGTGTTTAATATATGAGGCTCACATCATATGTTCTGAGTTTTTCATATTAAGTTTATTTCCATCCACATGTTTTCTGTGCATTTTTAATTTGCATTTCAAAATATTATCCATCAAAAGGTTTCCATGATGGGTTGTGGTTTATGTGTCCATATGAGCCCAATGCAACAAAATGCAATGGAAAAATAAAGTACAGAATGAATGATGACAAACATGAAAGATCTTACAACCTTCCACAAAGGAAAGTGAAAATCTCTGTAGAGAAATCAAACTTTCCTGAAGATAATTAAAAAAACATTAATGCCAGATTTTGTGTTTGTGTTTTACGACATTGTTTAACTGTTCTGCTCTTGATGTGTCTCATCAAAATACTGAACACTACTTGCTACTTTGTAAAATTCTTTAAGGGTTGTTAAGTTTCCATTTTTGATTGTTGGTGCAGGCAGGGAGAGGGACGGAAAGAGCTTCTCATTGGACTAGGAGCGTGGGACTATGATCATTTTTGTAGGTGGTTGGTCAGGTGTATTGGTGGGACCTTAATACCATGGCTCTATGCAGGGCTGCACTGGGACAACAAATTGTGTTGCGTGTGCGTGCATGTGTGTGTGAGATGAGCAGTGGACCAAACTGTGAGGTTCAGTCTTTCAGAACTAAAAAAAAATGCTTTATGTTGCATCTATAATTAAAACAAGTGCTTTCAATGCACTATGTAAATCTGTATAGTTATCTTTGATGATAATCAGGGGGACAACTCCCAGTGACATTAATAATAACTTTGTTTGTGGAGCACTTTAATAATGATACACTTGACTCAAAACAATCAATATAATAAAATGTATTGTTATCATTAATAATAACAATAATAATAAAGATGCAGATAACAAAAGCAATAGACGTCACATGAAAAAAGCTTTTTCATAAAGATGTGAACACAGAGGATCTCAGGCCAGCATATACCGTGCAAAGATACCCAACAGTTTATTGAAGGGTCTGGAAGATTGTTGTCAGATATTTCCATATGGTTAATACAGACAGTACACTAAGCCTAGGCACAAGCACATCATGATCAAAATCGATAACATCACACTTCTTCTACAATTAAATCTCAGAGTAAGACTGAATCACAATGAAAAGCTGAAGTAAAATCACCGACTTCAAAAGTACTCAAAGTACACCTACACAAAAACCTGCTTATGTAACTGGAACTCCTCTTATGTCCTCAAGAGCACCACGTACTAATTATCATAGCCGACTCAGTGGAGCACAGCTACATAAAGTGCATCTTTTCATCCTACACTGAAGCCTCAGCTGGACTTCAAATGGAGGAGAGTAGAACTCAGTGTGTTGAATATATGCAGACGCTGTAATTTCCAGTCCATCATCGTTCTCCCTCCCCCCCCGAGAAGGAGCAAAGCTGTCTACAAGAGGCGAGATGTGTTTACACACAGCTATAAAAACACTTATACCAAAGAATGAAACTTTTATTGACTAGCAGGTGCTGAGGAACGGTGCCTCGCTTTATTTCAAGGATGGGTTTTTAATGCTGAGCGTCCACACCCCAGAGTGGAGTCACAGGAGCGAGGGGATCGGCAGATAAAAACTGCTGTTAATATTTAAAATTCATTTTCATCGGTCGCAGGGTTGAGCTCCACCTTGGACGACGGATCCTTGCATCAACCTCGGAGGCTTCTACAACACGCAGTGATGCATTATTGTTTTGCAATATGTAGGGCATCTCCCCGTTTCCCTGATTGTATGTCCTATTCTCTTTCAATGCACATGCGGCCTTCCGTCATAGACCTCATTAATGCATAACATGTTTATCATCCCTTTTTCCCAACTGGCCTTCAGATAAAGGCTCAATTGTGCATTCTGGCTGCTTTTGTCACATCATGCAGCATATAAAAGCCCTCATTTCTGCTGCTCTCACTCTGCTTTCGCTGTGTTTCTTCCTACGGGGATGTTTATAGACCTGTTTAGTCCCACTTTTATAACTCCACTGGTGAATCTCATCAAGAGACTGTGATCAAACCACCAAACAGACAACAGCTAGTGATGCTCAACAAGCATAGGCCTGTTGTCAGGAACAAGACATCCAAAATTGATTCATTTTGTTTTACTATAAAAAATTCAGTGACTTCATAAAATCAGTTGTTTTTGATTAAGTGTGAAGAATGTGCTTTCTGTCTGAGCCTGGTTCGACTCTGTTGCTGGATGATGCTGCATTGCTTTGCAAGGACCCCCTGCGTTGACTCTTTAGTGCAATGCATTTTTCAGCACAGTACTGATATTTCAAACTGAGCAGGTTAACTGAACACCAGAGTGGGTGCTGTGCAAGTCCTTGCCTTTGCCACTAGGGGGCCCTTTTAAATCGGCGCAGTAAAAGTGGTGAGGTGGAATTGAAAAGAAACAGCTGGTAATGCTAAATCACTTAAACTGCAGTGACAAATGATTGCACCAGTAATTGCTTTTTAGCAATACAGATGTTAGCTGAACTTTTGCATTTTCTAATTAAATAATTAGCACTTACTAGTTACTATCCTTCAATTTAAAAAAAAATACCAGTTGTTAGTGTTGCTGATTTTGTGCCCAAAACAACTAATGGCTGTGAAAGTACAGAAAATATTTTGAGTTAACACACCAACATCATGTATCTGTAGAGTGTGCAGAGGTTGGCTGCTAAGTAGGGTATCCCAGACGTCAGTCTTCTCTAACCATGCTTTGCCTGCTCTTCCTTGGGGATCCAGGGGCATTTCTAGGGCAGATGAAATATGTAGTCCCTCCAGTGAGTTCTACCCAGGGGTCTTGACAGAAGGTGCCCCAGAGGCACCGAGATGCCTGAACCACTTCAGGCGATCTGCTTCAAGCCTCTTCCTGATGTCTGAACCCCTTACCCTATATCTTTGAGGCTGAGTTCAGCCAGCCGACAGTGAAAACGTATATCAGCCGCATGTATGCGACCCAGTTCTTTCAGACATCATGCAGAGACTCTGACCATTGGTGAGAAAGTAGATCGAGCGATCCACTGTTTTCAAACAGAGAACCATGGCCTCTGACTCTGAAGTTCTGATTCCCTAAATGTGTGTTAACTATATAAAGACTAACTAGTGATGTTTATTTTTTTCTGTTGGTTGTAGTTTGTACATACATGTCTCTTTTTATATTGTCTTGACATGCATTCATTTGACCTCCTGTTTTAGCTCAGGTGATCACAGCTTGAGAAAAATGGTGCATTAAAAGGAAAAATACAGCTTTTTTCACAACTCTCTTAATACAACACACACTCCCTCTAACCTTCTACAACACTCACATGTCCAATGTCAGAGTTGTTTGTCACTATAATCCTTCCAATGTTCCTCTGTGGGCATGAAGCAGTCCCATGTTCATGGTAAAAACCATCTTTTCTTTAACCCTAACCAATGGGCCGATTTTGTAAAAGGCAACAAATATAAAAATGTTGGCAATGGCTGTAAATTATTTTTTTTATGATAATCTGGGGTTTTGCAGAACTGTCTATAATCAACATTCTTGTTTAGAAGCAAGGTTGGGTATAGAGAGACGGGATCAACAACACAAACCCATTCTTCAGTGTTGTTTTCTTTGTAGGTGTTTGTTTCCTCATGTGACTCAGTAGCCGAAGGTCACAGTTTGCCTCTCTTTTAATTTAGCACAACCCTGATTCGTATAGCCTTTATGTGTATCCATGCACTAATTTCATCGTCATGAAAATGCAAGAGCTTGTGCAATTCAAATAGGAGAACCAGCATAACAAGCATTAATGCATATTCATCTCTGCCGTGCAAAAGAACCAAAAAAAGTTCCATGTACATATGCGCTCAAGGCTCAAAGCTCACATCAATACTGACATTATTATTATATTATTGCAGAGGAAGCAGGAGAGGATGCTTGTTCAGTGGCTGTGCAATTCAGTGCAACTCACATTCTGCAGTTCTGAAATGAGCCTCTTGGCATTAGGTTTAAAGGGGAAACTAATTAGCAGAGCACATGTACTTAGACCTGCGAGTGGAAGACAAGGTCTTTGTGATACTGCCTGAACGCCCACGTGGGTCTTTGTTTGTTTGTGTGTTTGTATGCACATACAAGTGTGTGCACGAACATGTGTGTGCCGATTGTTCAAGGCCACCCACAGCAGGAGAGCCTGACTGACAGCTAAAGGAGCTAAAGGAACTAAAGGAAGTACGTGGAAACAAATACACGCTTGTACAGCCAGAATTGACACGGCTCTGCCTGCAGCTTCGTTTCCCGAGACAACTCCCTCTTGGTTCGCCAACAATCAACACGCAATCAGACTAAACACTAAAATATTTAAGTTCAGCAGCATTTCTTATGTCACGCTCCTCGTAGTGTGCATACATGTTCTCACAAATCTACGTCTTTGGAGAATCTAGTTATTGCAAATCCCAGAGAAAATGTTTAATGTCTCCACATCCTGCCTGTGGGTTCTAACGAAGCAGGCGCACCACTTCCTGCCTCGCCCGACTCCTCATTCCTTTGAGACAGCACAGATCACAGCATGATGCAACGCTGCAGCCGGCACCGGCAAGGCAAAAGGTTACAGAGGCAGAGGAGCTGGGTCAAATACTGTGGGCAAATAATTCTGATTGGAGGCTTTTATTTTAATTTTGTACCCTTTGGAGGTTTTTTTCAAAAAGAGATTAATTTTAAAAAGCATTAGTCTGTATATTTGTTAACTTTAAATTATGAAACACTCAGCAGGTGAGTATAAGATTTGGTTTCACAGAGATAGATTTAGACTTCGGCTCGAATTGAATTCATTGACAGACTTTAGATAGACTCCTTAATATCTGTAGCACAATGTTGTTTATATTAAGTTTCTCAAATTTACTATGAATTCTGGGTAAACTAAATAGTTATTTTTAACCACTGTTGATGCTTAAGTAACAGCTTAAGAACATGTACTTAAATATGAAAGAAATATGGTTTTATGTAGCACTTCTTTAGTTTTAACCACCAATCAAAACACTCAGTTTCATTAATACACTAATTAATAAAATCAAATGTTCATCTGTCACTCATACATCCAATTCATACAGCACTGGGGCAATTTAGGGTTCTGTGTCTCAGACAAAGACACTTAGACATACAGACAAAAGAGAATGTTAAAAGATCAATTAAGGATCAATACTATCTGAATATTCAGTTTTCTCAAATGATGGTATCACATTTTTATAAAAATTCAGTTTTAGGAAGAACTTGCTTTTTAATTGTTATTAATTTCTATGGTATTCTGTTCTTACGATATAGATTCTGGTATGACAAGCAAATTCTTTACCATATTCAAAATAAATAAACGTCATGAAAAGAAAACTGGAAGAGACGGAAAACAAATTACTGGTGAGTTTCTTTGTGACAGATCAGTTTTGTTTCCCTCATTTTTCCAGCGCTTCCTTGTGTCACCATCACTCACCGTGTAGCCTTCGTAGTGTATATTGTCTGAAGTGCCAAGTGCTGCCACTGTGTTATTGCATGCCACCGGGGCCTCTCACCACTGATTGATGGGTAAATGCTACTCATACATCTCAACTTCCATCTTGTATGGGGATGGAGGAGGGCGGCTGACTGCTAGTGTCACCTTACAATAATGGTGAGTGCCAAAGAGGAGGCGCAGATGTGAGACGGGGAGAGAAGTGCGTGGAATTAAAGTACTTCATGGTGGACTGATGGATGAAGTGATGGATGGATGGATTGATAAATGGGTAGCTAGCCTGGTCTACAAACAGACTGTCATGTCTGACTTGTGAGAGCATCTTTCTCTTTTTGTCCTTCTTTCAATCAACATGCTCAAACTCTGGAGGCATCCCAAGGACAACTAATTGCTCTGTTTGTTTTCCTATACATTTTTCTTTCTTTCTCATCCCGTCCTCCACTGTCTCCCCTTCTTTATCTATCTCTCATTTTCGATTTTCTACACTTTTGCACTTAATCCCACGTAGTCTTTCCACCTAGCTGACGTCTGATAATGAGGTCATTTATCACCGCAATGTAGAAATGGCCTCTTTTTTAATGCATGTGTTTTCACCTCCTTGGAAAAAGACATGTTTTTGAACAAAATTGCTTTTTTGAGTCCTGATAGCGTTAATCCCCCAGAACAGTCGTTTTAAAGCTCCAGACGCCTCCCCATCACCTTTGGTGGAGTGCAAAAGCCATTAAAAGTTGTGAGTTTACGCATAATGGCATTATGAGTGAAGTGTGTGGCCTATGTCTGCTTTGGCCTCCCTTCTGTGACATACACTCTCGCCATATCACGTCCACAAATACAGTAAATACACAGCATTTTTGTTGTGTGCTCCAATGGTTTAAAAAAAACAAAACAAAGTCATGATAAACAAATGAAATAAATTCAATTCCATTAGCTGGAAACAGAATTTTATTTTTGAGTCATTATTACCACCTAAAGATAAGGTAAAGTGAGTTCCCTAACCAGGAAATTAAAAAGTTTTAGTGAAGTATTTTTCTTCTGGGTTCTCCAGAGCCCACATTTGTCCCACACTGCTTGAAACTTAAGCTTGAAACATTCAGCAAAGCTGAGGCTTTACCACAACAGCATGGATTCATTCATTCCCTTCCTGTCTCTTTTTTTAAATGAATAGAGGTATGCCATGTGTCTTGCTTCATACATTTAGATAAGGACAGTGTTAATGAAAAACTTAATTATATTGTTGTTTTATTGGATTCTTCTGTTTTTGCCTTAGCAGCTTTTAAAGAACAACATTTCCTATAAACAAAAGACGTCATAAATCATCAAGGCTCAAGATGAAAGTCCATGTAAATGAAAACTTGTGGAGCTTTCACTCTAATTTGCGTTGCTGTGGATACGACCACTCTCAAGTCAGTCTCAGCTGTCAATCATGTTAACCCAGTTTCTATAATCAAACCAAACTTACCGACTTGTCTGGTTAGATTGACCCAAAATGACAGAAACCATCCGTTTGAAAAATGTACTTGACATGTATATTGACTTCTAGCACCATTCCACTAACATGGATGATACAGGATGTATGATATTTATTGCTGTCAGCCACCAGGAGGCATCGAAACAGGTGTACTGCCCGATGTTTCTTCTGGTACCAAACCAATATCCTCTCAAACTGTAGGGGGCAGTAAACCGAAAATTCTGCAAGTCTACTCAAAGGTCTGCCACAATAATGTAAGTAATGAAGCCAAGTACGAGTGAGAGGGCAAAAGCTCGTATTTAAGGTATAGTCACATATACACAGATGTAGCAGTGCCAAACCCTGTCCTGTTCACATCCGACCTGTGTGAGACAGGGGGCAAATAAACCATTTGCTTCCTCTGGCAAAGCAAATCCACAGAGTGGCTTCATGTGGAGTTCAACTGTGCTGAGATTGAACCCGTCATTCGCCTGGATTCATATTTGTGTGACTTGGCCCTAAGAATGCTGCTCTAAACCACTACTAATGTATTTAAACTCTATCATTGCTATTGTATTAATATTAATGTAACATTATTGTGTACATGAATCCAGTGCCTTGTAAATCTTTCGATTCTTTTCATTCTGTCATGATGCAGTAAATATTTCTAATTCCTTGAGGGGGAATTGTACTGTGTAAAATTGTCCTGTATCAAATTCTAAAGAGATACCAAATATAATCAGTTGTTCATTTTGGACCCACACATGCTCACAGTTTGAACGAATACAGTAGAGACTCCACACTACTGTACAATCAATAACAAAGCTGCAAGAATGATTTCTTCTCACGGTCTAACTGTGTTTCATCGAAACATGAATAATAATCTGACTGCATTTCAAAGCATTTGCAATTTTAGAAATAGAAAACTAATTACACAAGGGACTGTGATCACTCTGTTCAGCTACAAGAAATTAGGAGCACCCGCTAGACTATACACTTCATCATGAAGCCACAAGGAGGGACTAATGGCTGTGTCAGGGGCCTTTTTTTTTCTATTAAAACTCCAGCCACTGCAGTTATTTTTGGAGCGATTCAGGAAGTGCAATGCTAACTTACTTTGTTATTTTGCAAATGATTCTGTGTTGGGAGAAAATTACATTCCAGCCTCCTGAGAGAGGTGAATGAAATTCACGAGGGGCCACAATGATTTGATTAATATGCGATGAAAAATGATCATTATCCAAATCAGAGTCTGTCATTCCTCCCGCCACACCGTTGAGGGAGACAGCAGTTTAGATTTTCTGAGTTCCTTAATGGTGTGATTCTCTTTGAGACCTGTGTTATTCCAGTAAGCCTGAAAATCAGCATCACAGATTTCTTTTTTTATTTCTTGTCTCAATCCTTTAGCCGCTTACAGCCATGGCATACTTATGTTTTCTGATTCAGGCTTTTACACTCTGATAAGAGTACAGTAAGAAAAGAACTACACACAGGATGTTAGTTTCCCTTACATAGAGCCAGTGTTTGGTATACCACATTATGACTTTATTTTAGGGTTCACTGTCTAACGTTAACCTAGATTTTACAATTAAATACTTGGTGTAATTACAATGTCCTCACTTTAACTTCAACCATGTCAAAGTTTCCATATGCAGGTAATTTAGACAGAAATAATTAGAACAATGTTGATGCTGGATGATTTCAAATAAGTGTTTTTGCAGTATTATACTATATATTTAAATTATACCTAATACTACATTTAATAATAGCTGCTTTAAGACATGTTCTGGAACTTATATATCTCCTCATTTTCTCTGGAGGGGCCATATGTTAAAAAAGCGAATGACCTAGTGAGAGGCTCTGGACTTTCTCCTTAGTTTCTCTGACCAGCCCCCTAGTAAAAACTCTGGATAACGTCTGAATGAGTGAGAACACAGCAGGAGAACCTTCAGGATTCACAGCGAGTGAGTGGGCGTGTTGATTCTAACTCACAACAGACAAAACTGAAAAAAATATGTGATCTCCTCAGCAGAATTAATATGTTGCATCTTGCCTCTGCCTGTTGCTCCATGCACCCCTCACCTGAACACTCTGCGTGGAGAATCTCCTGCTGTGTTGTTCATGTGTGAAAGGCAAACTCCAGAGAAAGTCAAGACTCAATTGTACGGACATCATCGGAAGTTCATGTCTGAAAAAGACTTTAGTTGGATCATAGTTGTCTAATATCTGCACGGGACAGTGTCTCCCGCTGTCTCACGGAACTCCAGGCGCCTACAGGCGGCAGTGTGCCAGCAAGGACAGGGGGCAGGAAGACTGCTAGCTAATGTGCATGCATGTAAACAATACATTATTCACATAATTGGTAAATGCATGTTTTCAAACTTAGGAGGAAGCAAATGCAAACAATTGCTCAACCTCAAGGTTACACACACATTTTGGCGAGCGGCACAGAATGTAAACTCAAGTGTTGTTTGTTTACAAGAAAACCTCCACGGGGCAACTCTGAATTCAAAAGAATTGCAGCATTGGTTACAGCAGCCACAGGGGGAGTTTCCAGGCTCTCAGTGACGGCAAGAGAACATAATGACCAACTTATCACAAAGGTCAGGCCCTCACACAGTTTAAAGCAGAGGATCAGTGAACATAAAACACACCAGTGATCATAATTATCTTGTTGTTAATCACCCTCAGCCTTGTTCACATTTCAGAGTATTAACTGTAGTATTTGCCAAGAGGGGGGGGGACATAAAAAAAAAACCTCTACATCCTGTGGCTGTACTTTTTGCTTTCCTGATGCATGTGCAATATTTGCTACTTTAATTACTTTTGATAGATATTTTATTGTCAGCAGGTTTTCGTGATTGCTTTCCTTATTGACGTTTTTCAGACATGTTGTGCTTTTGGACTTTATAATAATTAAGAACTGCACTATTTCCATTGCGTCAGACATTCCACCATAGTCACTAGAAGCTTGGCTTTATCCTGACAGGGGAATACCACGTATATGGTTTCTGTGGTCATGTGGCTGTACCACAAACTTAGAATCCCGCACATGCAGGTCATTTTTTGCAAATCCGCACCCACCTGCTCACACCAAGCAGTTACCTGCCATTATCTCAAAGTCAAATCTGGACCCGCCCAGACACGTTATTGTATGTGAGTAAACACACATTCTGCATAGTACATACACAGTCACCTGTACTTTGTCATCCGGTTTAGATATGAGGTGTGTTCTTGTCTGAATTGTCGCAGCACCTGAGCTCCTGCAGCTTTCAATGTGTTTCCACAGCGACAACGAGCCTCACTTGCGGTTATCAAGGGCTAATACTTCGTTGGCAGTTTTCAGAAGCAGCAAAACCAGTTATTTGTGCGGAAGTGAGAGGGTCAAAGGTGGTGTCATAGGCTTTCATAATGAAAAAATATCCTTGTGGCAGACAGGGCTTCATATAAGCCAGTTTAGATGTTAAAAATATTGCCCCTCTGTTTCTCCAGAAAAGATAAAACATATTTTTTACATTTATTTCACTCGTTAGGGTTAGGGTTCAATTTATATAAATATATTTATCACCCACTATACAGCTGTTTTTTACTAAAGAAGTTGCTCTGCTGCTGCATTATGGGACCTGTAGGAACCAGAGTATGTCCCAGCCACTGCTGCAGCAATTTTCTGCTTTCTAATTAGGGGTTTTGTGTGATTAGGACACATTATAGCAGTGTAATTCTAAACTGTAGGGAGACTCCTTTAAATACTTTCCCTGATTCTATTGTTCAAAACCTTATTTTTTCCCTCCCTGGCAAGAATACCATGATTAAATGTGGTGAAATTTAAAAAACTTAAGTAATCACAGTTTCCTTAGAATTGTTTTCTTTCATAGCAAACATACGCACTCCCACCCCCCCACCCCTAATGTCCTCTGTAATACTACACACACACACAAGATTGACACAAGTGCTCTGTGAGTGACCGGAGATCAACAAGGAAGGGCGAGACACAAAGAGTTTCACAACTCACTTACAACCGGGCTGAGTGATGGCCAGCATGGAGGAAATCAATAGCGGGAGGGGAGACACCATCAAAGCTGTCCATGGACCAACATCCCGTCACTGTCGACAGGTTTTAATCCATAAAGCTGGTGTCTCCCACGAACAAAGAGGGCGGCAGGAGGCTCCTCTCTTATCTCTATCAGGGGCTTTGAATGACAAAGGCCGATCACAGTGGAGTCACAGGGGGACTACGGGGAATTAGACTGAGGATCAGTCTCTGTGGGAAAAGCACAGGTTGCATGTTGTCTGGTTGATGGATAATAGATCAAATTGGCAGATTATCACAGAATTATCACGGTGAAATGTCCGTTCATCCGACAGACTTTTCTTCAACTGATAGTTATTTTGATAGGCTTTCACAGGGGCGGCTGCTGTGACAAATAAAGACAACCGCGCCACATATAGAAACTTCATTAACTTCCAGCCACACTGTTTGATTGACAGGCGATTTCTGACAGTAGAGCTGGAGACAAACCCACAGGAGTGACCCTGTGTCTGAGAATCTGTCTGACTGACAACTGTGCATTTCTCGTAAGCCTATCAATCAGCCAAGTTAGAATAAGGATTTAAACGGACGTGTATCATACTTGTAGTATCAAGCCATACCTTTAGTTAGACAAGATGGTGGCAGTGTAGCGGCTTCTCCGACTCCCGGTTATGGTTTCCAGCTTTTTTGCAAGGTATGCAGATAAAATGACGAGTGCAACTGGGACAAAAAGTGAGCTTCTCTATATTTACAACCAGTGGCCCACCTCACTTCAGGTGAAGCTCAAAGCAGCGCTCGGCAAACTGGAGCTCCTGAGGACACAGAGCCCCGAAGCAGTGAAGTGTAACAGACTACAAGGCTTCAAGAAAAGACAAAGTACTTACAAAGAAGCAGATGATATGCAAGCAGGCTAGTACGTTAGCCGAGCTGAAAACTTTAACAGGCGAGCTTTTTCATTGCTCTTCTCGGCCCACATTCAGTCACTGGATGACATAAATTGCCTGAGCCGACTGAGACAGAGCATTAATTTGGAAATGAGAAACTTGTCGGACTTTAAAAATTTGTCGGGTAAGACTTAAGATGTTAGTCTCTTCACCTCATTAACAAATAGTGGTGCACAAACTGGTTAACAGCTGTTGCTCTGAAGCAATTAGATACTGGACACATAATTTTTTATGGGAGTTCAAAGTGTTGCTAATTATTACTGTTGACATCCCCTAGAATGTAAATACTAATGATGCACTCAGGGAGCTGCATGATGATATGGAGTTCAAAACAGCCAAAATCACATAAAAACATAAAAATCCATTACAATTACAGATTTCTGGAAACATTTGGGGAAATGTAAGCACACAGCTCCCAAAAAATACACCACAAGTTGTTTTTTTTGATGGTTAGTCTAAGGATTGCAACGCTTTCTCTGCATCCAGGCTCTCCTCCACACCAGTGGAGCCAGTGACCACAGTGACTGTCTGGATGTTTTAGCTCGCAGCAGAGCTGACATCATTTGTATCACCTCACTGTCCCAGGCGATTGTCCCAACGTGCCTTAAACCTCAATGAATATCGCTCAGTAACCATGAGGTGCCTTTAATGACTGGTCATAGCACACATGACAGAGGTCGAAGTAGATGCAAGTGGGCACTGAGCTGGTTAACCATCACAATCCACGGTAACACCTGTCCACTGGCTGATACTGAGGACCACTGTACACCAGTGCTGACTGCTCAGTTAAATTTGTCAACAGCTTCTCCATTAAGGTAAAGACAAAGAAGGAGATGAGTGGAGCAGCTGTTAAGATGGTCCATGGGGACTCTTTCAGACCTGGTGTTTACAACCGTGCCGTGTTCCCACATCTGAATGCAACCTAATGCCGCCTCCATGCTACCTGAGATCTGATCACTCAAATCACATTTGGAGGAGGTTGCTGGGACGCATGTGGCCTCATTGTTTTCGCTGTGAGAGCGTGAATATGTCCTGGGTCTAATATGAAGGACCACCTGCTCAGCTGAGGTGCTCTGACAGTTTCACTAGGAATCCAAGGGGTAATCATTTGTTCTTTCAGGAACAGAAATGCATGTTTATTTGCACATAGAGCAGGGAGGTGAGATCAAATGGTCACAGGAGACACATGCAGGACACATTGTAATAAACTTCTACAGGTTGGATTTAACTTACTTTGTTAAATCCACACTTCTACCGGTTGGATTGAGAACAACCCTACTTTGTGCAATCGCAGACAGACACTGCAGCAGGGAGTTAAAGACTACACAGTCCGCCCACCATCACTGACATTTACAACAGCAGGTGCAGGAAAAAGGCCTCCTGCAGCACGATGAACTCTGCCCACCCTGCTGACAGACTGTTTGCACTGCTTTACAACCACCAGGCTGAGGAACAGCTTCTCCCCCTGACGCCGTGAGACTGATGCATCTCACCGGACAGTCGCCACGATTATTATTATTATTATCAGGGCTTTGCTGAAATTTGAAGCTGATAGCACTGTAATACCGAAAAGATCTGCAATCTCGCTGAACAATTGCTGCTTCTCATGAAACAATTTGCTGCTATGATTACGATTGTTTCACATCAGGGGCTGTGCTGCAGCCTGGGCCCACCTGGCCATCTTCATTTTATCATTCAGATTCTTCAGTCCTCACACTCTGCTCACTTTATACTTCCAAATGCTATTAACTGAACCAGATCAGCAATTGCATGTGTTCATTGTGTTCCCTATCGTGTACAGCATGTTCTGGATTAAAAATAATTAGAGTGTCTTTTTCAGGGGGCTTTCATTATAGAGGGCTGTGGTAGTGATGAAGAATACATTTGAGCTGCATTGCCACGATGTGTGCCACAAACTGTAATGTAATGATGAGTCATAACTCAATCAAATCTGAAGTTACAGTCATGATTTACTCTTTCCGAGAATGACTGACCCTTTCTGGGCACATCACTATCTCCACTGTCCATTTTGAACAAATATCATGGATAAAAAGACACAACAGACACAACCAGCCTGAGAATCCTCATGTCTTTAGATATCCTCCAGTATCAAAGTATCCCAGTGATAATTGTGTGTGGATTCATGGGGGAATTGCAAACAGGAATTTCTAATACCAAAATCAACAGTTTTGATGGTGCCTATATGACAGAACATAAAAAAATACAGACTAATGAGTCATCTACTGTGAACACAGGTTATAAAAGGTCTTACTTATTTCTATAATAAATTCCCAGAAAGAACTTATGAATATGTAAGTTTGGTATAATTATATTCAAGTATTTACCTTTATACAATAGTTTCTAATTTTATTCCGATAGGGTAACCTAAGTATTTTTGTTGGTGCAGGTTAGCTTAATGTCTACAGACGAGCATCAACATTTTTTAAGAGTAAAGTTATGAGTAACAAATTAATAATGTGTGTATACTCTTGAATATGTCTTGAAAATTGGTTGAGACTGTAAAGTGAAAATGAGTTTAGAAAAAAGGGAAACCTTAGTTACATGTTTTAGTCGTTTTCTGTCATGTATTATATTTTTTGCTTGACATGAGGAAAGAGCATTTGTTTTTTATTGCAGTATTTACTTATAATCCTTTTTTCTCTACAAAACATATTCAGTTGTATATTTTTGCATTGAATTATAACACAAGACTTTATGATGTTCTGCACCTTTGCTTGAGGAAATCTGGACCTCTCGGAATTTTGATTGAAACCAGTGATTTAGTCCAAACCAACCAAGTCTGTTTTTCTAGTTTTTGCCATTAAGCAGCACCTCTATTCAATTCACTAAACCTTTGTGAATTGAATATGAATGAAGTAAATGGTAGCTTTGAAAGCTACAGTTTTTATTAGACCCCCCCCTGTCACCTCCTCTGTATGGGCTGGGAGACAGAAATCCCAAAAAAGGTGGATTCCTGAAAAGCACAACTGAAAGCTAAGTCACTGTATCAAGCAAAGGCAAAAACACGGAGACAAAGCAACCAAATTAAACTTGACTTGTCATAACTTTAAAGAAGCAATACATTTCCTGTGTGGACCCCCAGTGTCTGTGTGCTACTTCGGCCATGCATGTGCATGTATTATGAATAAATATTCAATTGAGTCAGCAAAGAGGAAAGCCCATTGATCCAATAAAGATCCGACCTGACACTCGCAGAAACTCTCCCTCCTCCCTGAGTCCGATCCCTCTGCCTCTTTCCAGAGGATTTAAGTCTCTTTTCATCCACTGGCCTCATTGGCTCCTTCCACCCACTCAGATTTGTGTGTGTGTGTGTGTGTGAGTGAGAGAATATATGCATAGCCTCACATGTTCATCTGTAGATATCCATTCAAGTGTGTCTGCAACTGTGTGTGTGTGTGTGTGTGTGTGTGTGTGCTCTCATAGATGGACAGGCTCATGTAATATTCAGCAGACCCTGGAGCCCCTGAGTGCCACTGGTCTGCCCTGTGCTGGAATAGAGGTGTCTGCCCTCATCTCACCTGGTGACTGCCAAAGGAAAGACTAGCGCCATAACCACTTTACTACCTCCCATCTCCTCTTCCTCTCTCCATCTCTGCCCCCACCTCCTCATTCTCCTCCAGGCTCTCTCTATCATCTTGTTCTGTCCTCTCTCCCTTCCCTCCTCTGCTCTGTCATCTCTCTTATATTTGTATCCCGCTGCCACTTGGCAGTCACCCCTACACCCGCCTATCAGGTCCTCTTCTCCTTCTGTCTTCTCTCCATTTTCAATTTCTCTGCCATTCCCTCTATTATTTCCATCTTTATTGTCCTTCTTTGGGGCTCAGTCTGCACCCTCTTCATATCTCTCCTTCCCTCATGCCATGCAACATTTCCTCATGTCGGCCTGTTTGCTATCAGCGTGGCGGAATTAGCCCGTCTGTCTCAATTCCTTCACTTGATCCTGCAGGAAATGACAACGTTGCAGTCTGCTGCCATTATTTCACACATCAAAGGTTTGAAATTGAACCTTGTTGAGCTGAAAAAATAACCAAGGCTTCTATCACTTTGTTCACCTTTGCGTCAGTCTCATTGCTCGCTGCCAAAAGGGGTGTGGTACTCTGCGCTCTGTGTACGTGTGGGTGTGTATTTGTGTAAGGGTGTCAGTATGTGCGGTTGTCTGTGCCTCCATGCCTGCTTGCTTCCACAAATTACCAGTGTACGTCAGCAGAGCTCTCAGTCTCGACGCTCCCCCTGATGGCGAGGGGCTGAAAGGGGAAATAAATGCAGCAACAGCAGGAAGCAACAAGTTTTTTCCAGGCTCAAGTAATCTCTTTACCATGCTTTGATTTGATGTTCTGTGCAGGGACTATAAATGAAAGCTTATTAATTGGAAATCTGTCCTTTTTTGAAAGAATGTAAACTTGGCAGAGGATGATGGTAATGATGAAGTGGTTAGGCAAAGATTAGTATGTGTATATCATGCAGCACAATTCAGAAATAAACAACTTCTGAAAGTAAATAAAGGTTTCTTTTAAAAGTAATAATTTCATCCTCATATATCCCCCACCCAAAATGGAGTGAGAGAGAGAGAGAGAGAGAGAGAGAGAGAGCGTGCACCTGCCTATTGCCCATCACCTGAAGTTCTTTATGTTAGCTTTAAATATAACTACAGCCATAGTTTTCTGGTGTGACTAATAAAGGAGTCCTAGGTACTAAAATAAATACCAACACTATATAGAATTTAAAGCCGTGCATCTTCCACTCTCTCCCTCTCTGGCTCACTCATACATTTATGGCCATTTTCAGGGCAGACCCGATGTAAAACCACACAGTAGCAGCTCTGCTGCAGACACGCTGCCAGTGTGAACTACATACAACGTAGAATCGTGACACAAAACCCTGGAAAGTTTTCACCACAATTTCGTACTCGGTTTCAGAGTCGTAACAGGCCAATTGAGGTTGAGTCAAAAATACTTTATTTATTTTTTTACATCTGGATCTTTGTATAAAAACCCTGTTAAATATGCAATTATGCATGGAATCCTGCCTTTGAAATATTTCAATGCAAGTAGTTGTTTGATTCAGAAACCACTGATCCTGGGGTAAAGGCCTGCCATCACATACAGTTATAACTACTAACAGGTTTTCAAAAGATTCTGAATAGGTTCAATAAATATGTGAATAAATATGAGCTGTTCACATTAGTCATTTGGGATCGAGATCTGATCTCATGAGTTAACTGTCCAGGATCCCCAGAGGCCGTGAGCCCCTGACCTTTGACAGAATCATTATGTATTACTTAGTCTTGAGACCCCATCTTGTAAAGCTGCCCTGTGTTAAAATCAAGGTGCATATTTAGAAAAGAGTACTGTGTTCAAACAAATTAGCTAGTGCCAAGTACAATTTAGCTTGTGTGCTTGGCTTTTTTTCTATCTGGGCAAACACTAAAGCTGCCGTTTCATTGTGGCCCAGCAGCGCTAACTGAGTACTCTAGCCAAATGTGGATTGATGATGTTTCTGTACAATATTGCAAGAATGCACTGAACCTTTGAGATAATAAGGACACAGAGATGTTCTCTGTTTGCACATAACATTAACAGTCAAACACATTACTGGAAGAACTGTGTTTTTTCCTGTGATCATGTATATGCAGATTCTTGGATGTGCAGAAGCTGATGATACCACCATTTTGATGATGCCACCATTATAGTCCAATCAGTAGAGCCATCTGGATGCCCGTTACACACCAAATTACAGCCACCAAAACAGCAATGTCCTGACATTGTGCAGCTCAATACATCTGGTTTTACCGAAATAGACAATCCCCAGAAGATACTCACGCTTGGGATCATGAAAATGGGCCTTTTTCTCCGACACAAAACAAGAAGGAGGAAAGGAGCAAATTATGTGTGATCTTGGAACAGCTGCAGTTGCCAATGTAAAATGGGAGCAGACAGACTGGGTGGGATGTGTCAAGTGCAATGGGAGTTTCAAGTCAAGTGGGTAATGTTCTCACCAGCCAATTTTTTTTGTGCGAGTGTAGATCTATTTGGACTGAGACGCTATGGAGGTATGATGTGTTTGCAGCCACAGTATTGAACATCTGGGCGCCTTTTTGAAGTACCCAGGTGGTTAGTGTAGTGACAGCTGCACCGCTTCCCTGCCTCATCTCAGAAAGACCAAGGGAGCTTGACAAGCAAAAAATCCCCCCTTGATCCACAGCACCTCCCCCTCTCCATACCTCACTTACAAAACAGTTTTTCTTTGTGTCCTTCCTGCTTTATGCGCCACCAACACAACCTACCCTCTATCGTAGTAGGTCTGGGTGGATAGAGCAGGTGGATACGTGCTGACACGTTACCCTGATGAGCCCTCCGCTTCAACTCTGGTCTGCTGCAGGGAGCTCAAACAAACTGTTGAACGTATCAATGAGCGGAGCTGTGCGTTGTCCAAAGGTTAGCTAGAGAACAATGGAAAAAGACAACAAGGCATAACTAACGGAGGAAACTATAGTGGTAGAGTCTTTAAACCAGACGTTTGCCACATAAACATTTTAAAACCAGTTGTTCTTTGTAATAAATCAATAAACTCAACATCAACACTCTTAGAGGCAAGACTGATCCTGAATGCTCATTTTGAAGTAATCATTTTAGCTTCTAAACAGCTTTGTCAGGGTTTTTCTTGATCTTTGCTCTCAATTAGAATATTAAAACTCGTCTCTTCCGTGTGATGTAACTTGTAGCAGTGTTTGGTGCAGATAAAAAAAAAAAAAAGTGCTGAAAAGTTTTTTTTTTTCCAGGCAGTTAGAAATTCAGAAGGAAATGATTATTCATTTAAGTCAGTCTCCCTTTTAACATTCTCTGCAGATTAGAGCTACATAATGCATTTCTGAAAGCTCAGCGACTACTCCATGGCTTCTATTCACTGCAATTTTGATTTCTATTTTTCTGATATATTTCTAAAGTATTATAAAACTACTAATTGGTTTGAGATGTGCTGAAGCTGCAATATTACTCTTTTTTAATTATAACTGAATTGACCGTCAAAAGCAAACAACCATGCCAGGCGGTGAAGGCGGTGTGTATGTAGACAATGAATGCATGTGTTCGGGTACAAGTGTCTCCAAGAACAAAGACGGAATGCGATGGGTGTCACCTCCAAAGCTGCGGTCCACGGAGTCCCAAAATGTTTCATTCCATCTCCCAAACAGCATGCGCCTCCGTTCCCTAATCTAATTCACCAATCAGCCAGTGTAATTACGCCCCAAGATCTGCTCTGCTGGGCAAAATGGCCTCTGTCTTATGCTCGAGTGGAGCAAATAAAACCACTGCCCTGTCGCTCCCCGCGAATGTAGAGAGGGAGAGAGACGGACCTGAAGGAGAGCAGTGGCGTTACAAATGGAAGGCTTTACAGATTAATCAGGAAAGCCTCAGTTGTGTGCTTCTGGTAATTAAAGGAGAGATTAATGGCAATGCTAATACGCTCTTGTAGCCTATGAAATACTATAAATGAGATGAGGAGTCTGATTTAAGTTTAATGGGTACACAAGGGGAATTAATAAAATCTGCATCCTGTATTCGGGATATTCGTGAAAGTAAACTCCCCTTGACTTCGAGGTATCCTTCCTTTTTCACATATACTGTGCAAAGTGTGCTTTTGGTCCGCCTCTCTGCACTCCACCATTTTTAATCAACACCTTACACCATGACCAGGGGTTTTGAAACCTGTTTCCTATCGAGGGCCAAATCATACAAAATGATTGAACGTGTAAATTTCAGTCCGTTTTTTTTTCTCAGTTACATCTGTTGATGAAAATCATGACTTCTATCACATGCTGTGTGGAGTCTGGATGGTCCCACCCCTTGATCTAGACCTTCATAATGAGCCCTGCAGTGAATGGGGTTGAAGAAAGAAGCGGAGTTAGGCATTGTTGCTGTCCTTCCCTCTTACAGAGCTCCTGTGCTCTCTGACTGGGTTTTTAATTGGTCATTTGGCCCCGACTGTGACTGTCCTCAGACCCGCGAGACTCCCTCTTCTGTCCGTCTGTCTTTCACCTTGTGCTCAAAAAACAGAGGGAGACGGTGCTAAAAAGATGTTGCTGTAATTTACTCACTTGCAATAAGGCAGATGCTTGGAGTTTCGCTCTTGTACCTGCTTAGTGTTGTAAATAATAAATTGTGCATCAGGGGGCTGTTTCACAGATCTAAGCAGTAACCTTCTGGTCCCAGAAGCAGGCATGACTGTATGCTCACCCCCGATAAATCCACAAGGTGCTGTTACAACCCTTTAAATGGGTAATCCTCTCTATGCTTTGGACTGTATGGAGTCACAGGTCAGCTGTTATCAGATGTTGAGGCGAGCAGACTATGCCTGGTGTGCACCCTCCACACAACCTCTAAGGGTTGTACAAGAGAGAGATTAGTGTGGCGCACTAGGCCTTTTTCAAAGGTCATGATGCAACAAAGATGAGATTATACAACTGAGCTTGCAGAGTCTCACTGTGAATACAAACTTTATAATGAACACGTTAATACTCGGCAGTACCTCGGTAGTACTTCCTTTTGCTCTCCAAACAGCCGGTTCTTTCTGGCATAGAATCTACAGCTTTGCTTTGAGCTCCTTCTCCATGTTGACTGCAACGCATCCCAAAGTGTTCTTCTTGATTCAGCTCTGGAGACTGTCTGGGACTGAAGATCCCTGTCATCGTTGTCATGAAACCAGTAAGAGACTTTGATTTGTGACTACATGTTGGATGTAGCCATTAGAAGAAGGTAAACTGGATGAACATGATCAGCAACAATACCCAGATATACTGTTATATTCAGACCATGGTCGATTGTTATTAAGGGCCAGAGGTGAGTTAGGAAAACATGTCCCCAGACATCGCACCCCAGCACAGGGGAGGGGATGGGTTAGGTCAGTGGATTCAGCATTTCCCCTGAGGTTTGATGGACTTCAACTGGAGATCCTGACATGCATCTGCATGCTTTGAATCATCGCACTGCTGCCTCGTGATTGGCTGATGGATAATTGCACGAATGAACAGGTGTAGAGGTGAAGATATAGTTGCATAATGTGCATAATGTGGTTGTTGCTTTCGATTGATGTCAACATAAACTGGCATTTCACATTAAAAGCTTTGCAGTAGCTCAGAGGGAAGGAATATCAATTCAATGAAGCACAGCAATGATTTGTCGTAAAATAAATCAACAAAAACTGAATGGGTAGCTATTTAGTAACTAATTAATAATTTAAGTTCTGCCTAAAAACTGCTGCCAGGTATTGGAGCTTGCCATGGTCATATAGACAACATTTTACGTATACATATTTTTAAATTGCTGCTTGACATTTGATTAAGTCACCTTTTACTCCAGGGCATTATAATTTACATTTTCCCTATTTTTTGATATTTTATTTCCCCAGATAATATATCAAATAAGTGAGAAAATAACCAGCAAATGAATCAATAATTCATTTGATCCTTAGTGGCAGCCCAGTGTGAAGTGTCTGCAGTAGGTGACTTTAATTGACAGCAGCTCAACGCTGAATTACAAACTGGCAGCATAGAATTGGACTTAATGAGTAAGTGAGAGCTGTGCGTTCAGAGAATATCTCACTAAACGGTTTTCGGCCTTGAAATGTTTTCAAACCCAAAGGTCAGTGGTTTAAACTCTAAAAATATGTTTTCATTTAAGGGTTAATTAATCCAACTAAAGTCTCCGTCCTGCTCATCCGCTGCAGTTTGTTTCTACCTGTCCACTTCATACCACTGCAACAGAACAAACCAGCATCCTGTCGCTTCCTCTACTTCCACCTCGTGTTCTCTCCTTTTCTCTCTGTCTCATATCCCTCACAGCTGTCCTGCTCTGTCATCTCCCACTCTTTACAGATGTTTCATCCTCACTGGCGCATCTGCTCCCTCTCTTCTTACCCTCCTCTTCAACACAATGTCCTTGTCCTCCAAAAACCTGTCTCTTTTAGCCGACGTTGAGGCTTGACTGACAGATAACGCTGCTGTGTGAGTAGCTTTCCACGACCAAGCACACTAACACGCATTCTAAGAGCGAAGTGGTGCTGACTAGATAAGTAGAAGTGTCCAGGTCAGCCAGAACCACTTAGTCACAAATAATTTTATTTACAATCATTTTGAATTGCTGTAGTTATATTCGGCAGCATGTCCCTGTCCAGGGAACTCCCTACCCATCTATGAAGATTCATAGAAAGCCTGAGGCAGGGACAGCAGCAGTCCCGTAGCCCTCAGAGGACAGTAGGCATCAGTGACAACAGGCGTGACATTGATTGAGTCAGATCCTGCATGAAAAGGAGGCAGTAAGGTGGAGGTGGGATGCAAAGCTTGCGGAGGAGGCAGGAAGACTAGGCAGGCTGAAGCATCTTCAATAGAGTGCCTTTAGGAGACTTGCCATTTGAATGCATAGAATGGAACCAGCTGAGGCATCAGCTAATGTGTTTGGGCTTTGAGATCTGCTGATGTCAGCTGATGACCAGGGTTGTGGGCTGAGCTTGACATTATTGCCTGCCTTAAGTAATATGCTCAATTCTTGACTTGCACATTACCAACAGACCATCTAAACAAAGTAAGTGTTTACTTGTGCACATCTTGTACTTTAAAATGTCTTTTTGTGCGTATGTATAGTAACTGTCACTCCAATAAACTGAGGGAAACATTCCAAAAGAAAAACAAAAGATCTACATATACATCTTAAAGGGAACATAATGCCTATTGAATTAAAACAACAATCAAAAAACTAGGAAAAGTTTCCAATTATGTAAATTGTATTCATTAACATTGTACAGATTTAAATAGCATTCAACCAAATTTGCAATATTTCTTTAAACTTAACTACACTCATCCACACCTGTCATACATGTAGAAAAGTAGCATTATTATGTTATATCACATTATGTTTAGAGGTAACAATTCTTTTTACCTGTCACCACCAGTATGACTGTGAAAACAATTTTGGAATAGATGTTATGACTATAATTTCTTGGAGGCAGTTGCTTCAGCTAAATAAAATAGCGTCTGCATGAGAGAACGCTTGTTTTCTCTCGAAGAAACAGTCGTGCTGAGTGTAGTGCTGCACCAGACATCCTTCACCTGATCCACCTCCTCTTTGGCGGTTTGGAGCGGACAGACAGAAAGACATAGAGCCTGGCAGCTGATTTGTCCCTGGGGTCAGGAGCTGGACTGGTGGTCCGTTCCCCCCTCTCCTCCATTTTCCTCTTTTCCTATCGAAGGGCATTTCATTGACAGCACACACCATCTGATGACAAGCATACAAACTTCAATTAGCCTAATTTAAAAATAACGACATTTAATAGCAGTTTAACCAACTGGAAAAACGGAGAGAGAAATCATGCATACAGGCAGAACGAGAGACTGAAAGTTATCAGTGTTGTCATCAGCGAGGTGTGCTGAACTGCACTGAAATCCTTGACAACCAGGTATTGTTTGTTACATTACTCATCAGTAGATGTTTCTTAATGTTAGCGAGCTTCAGTGTACTTTGCTGTAGCTTCACCACTTCCAATCTTCCAATGAGGGAGTGCTCACAGCTTTATTTGCTTGGTTTGTGTTTGAAAGTTTCTCCAAAGCTGTTCTTGTACACAAATGCATTAAAATTAGCTTTTTTGTCCATGATACTCAGGCGGGGGTGTTTTCAATTCACCTCATTCTCTCAAAATGAAATACATGTGTCTGTAGCAGTTGAGGATAATAGGTATGTTATTTAATTTAATTCAGACATACAATATATCCAACACACACGATAATGTGATACAAAATGTATTAATAATTAATAAACAGAATCACAGTGAAATTATTTTGGATCAATTCAAATAAATGGATGTATTAAACAATTCAAAATAACTGTAAAATATTTACAAGTACATCTAGGCTAGGAACTAAAATAAACAGGATGACTGGTATATTTAAAGTCTTATCGTCAGATATAGCAAATTAATTAATGAATAATTTTCCTAGTGGTAACATATACAGGTAAAATAATAAAAGGTCTGAGAATGGCACCCTGTGGAATGCAGAAATGGTTATCATGCTTTTTGTGATAAACGTTCGCAGAGGCTAACAAAATATGTTCTTCCAGTAAGGTATTATAATCTGTTCACTCACTTTTTCCTTGAGGACTTTTATGAACACTTTCTTTTGTCTTGTGGGAGCCTGATTTCATTGTATCTTATTAACAGGTGAGCAAAGCCTATAAAGATAAAGAAAGAAACTCAGAGCAGCAGAGCTGACATGCCTGTCATTATAAGGACCGTGGAAATGTACATTACACTGAATTTACTATGTTCATAACATAAGTCTTGTTTTATTTGTTTGTATTGGACACTATTATTTGAGATGCAGCCATTATTCAAAAAACTAATCTAGTCATCATCATAAAAAATCTCATGTCTAAGTTACAGCTTACCTCATTTGTTGCTGAGTGTCCAGATCTTGTCTAATTATTATTTTTTTTAAAGATGAGTCTTATGACATGAGTAGTTCACACACATTTGTGTCAGTGGACAGAGAGACATGCTATCTTGACATGGTTTCACTTGATATTTGCTCATCAGAGTTTCCCATTTCGAGGTCAAAATCACTTCATGGAATTGTGTCGTGTGACAGCGGGGGGGGGGTTTGTGTAAGTTATTGACTCCTCCTCAGGTAAGACTGTCAGGCTAATGTACTGACATGGGAGAAGGTTTACTTTAACGCCTCTGTCTGTCAACGGACTCCGTGGGTTACCCCCAGACGTAACTCTGGGACAGGCGACCACATCAACCTCCCATGTCCCAAAACACACGGGGCTGACGTGTGTCATCACACGGAGTCTACACCACTGTCTCCTCTACTTTCTCTCTCTCTCTCTCTGTCTCCCTCGGTGCCACCCCTTCTGGCAAACACGATGGTTTCTCTAATAGAGCAACAGGGATCAGCTCCAGCGCCACAGCTCGCGTGGGGAGATGTTTGGGATGTTGTAACGACCTTGAACAGATCAGCACACTGTTGCCCGGGGGAGGCTTTTTCCCAAATGATGATACCTAACAGGGAGAATGGAAAGTAATGAAAGGAAAAGCCATGTCATCTTGATGTCAGTTCCATCTTTGGATTTGTCCACAGTCTGAGACAATTGTTATTGCCCCTGTGTGGGAGCAAAGACTACGCTCATTTACAACCCACCATACCTTTCAAGCTTGCTGGGAAGACTTATTTTTAGCAGTCTGTGCACATTGTTGAGATCTCAGAGAAAACTGAAGGAATAAAACTCGCTTTCTTTGTTTTAAAGATTTGGTATTGTACTTTTGTAAAGCTGGGAATCAATAGAGAAGAGAAATCTGTAGAAAATGGTCAAAGTTGAAGTAGAAGAGGCTGAGATATCCTGAGTTTTAGTTCCTTGTACGAGTCAAGCTACTTTAACACCTCCTTCTCATATACGTCCCATAATGCAACTCTTCTCATTAGGCCCTCACTGGCCAGTGTATACCTGCAACTCTCCGAGTCCTCTGTTTCTAACCCAAGGTCAATTCGTTTTTCACCTTGGACATACACGAAGTACACTTACTAACTTGTCTGGAGCTCAAATAACTGAATTCTAAAAGTCCTCAGAATAATGGGAAGTTATCCGTCTTTAATTCCAATGGCAAGTGTTTCTTAGTTATGTACTGATGGAATTTTAATTTATAGCTTCATATCCAAAGCAATGCTGACAATGCTTGATAACACATATCACAAGACTATTCTGGTCATGTGCATGGTAACAAGTAAAAGCAGCGATTTATTTGCTTGTTGAATTGACAAACAACATGAAACTTTAGCAAGCAGAAGTGTGAAAATTCAGGGCCGTTGTGACTCATAGAAGCCAAGAAGAAAAAGAAAAGAATGTGTGTGTCTGTGTGTTTGTCCAGACTAAAAATGTTGGTCTGCAGATTCAAAAATCAATTTTTTTCTTAATAGTAACCCAAACATAGGTGTACTGCAGATACCAGGTGCAAACGTAGCAAGAGTACTGCATTAAAATACTACAACATATTTGTGTGAATGTTGGGTTTACATCCTGCATGTGCAGTAGCTAACGTATTTCAAAATTACATTTAATATAATAGTTTTTTATCAAGGTATCTGTAAGAGTTTAGTTTACTTTGTGCAACCGTTGAACACTGAGCAATCTTAGGTATGAGACCAAAAGTTAAATTGAACAACTCAGTGAACCACGTTGGTTGTGTTTCTTGTCCCTATAGGAACGTACCAACAGCAGAAATACCTTATTGTCAAAGTAACAATAAAAACATGGTGTTAATGATAATCACCAGTCAACTTTTGTTTTGGTTTATGCACAAAGACGACTTGCTCAGTTTCCTTTGTCAACCGATCTATCCTGCCCCCCCCCCCTCTTCTTAATAAAGACTGTGTCACTCTATATACCTCACCTGATGTCCTCCTTCACTCCCTACATAATTACTATGTGTCGTAATAAGCTGCTTGTATGGACGACTGATTGGCTCAATTTTTACAGGAGGAAGGTCTCGACCTTTACCTCACTGGGACGACTTTTGTTGAGTTTGTCAAATTCATTTTAAGTCGTGTGAGACACATAAACGCAACTCCGTTCCCTTTGAATGTGTTGACGTGGAGAGGGACACTTCAAAACTTGTATGCACACACCCCTAAGCTTTCATTTATGCTGTCAGTAGAATGGGGGGGTGGGCTTATTTACCTCACTGTGCTTGAGCATACATCATAAAAGTCAAGTGTAGCTGCTGGATATTTAATTTATCTGCTCAATAGATTCTGCCTACAACCACGGTCTGTGCATAGAGTAGATGCATTTTCAAAAACCATTCAAGGAATATTGTTTGTACCCGTTGCCCTTCTGCTGCCGGCACATTGACCCTTTATTAGACTTCAAATCTATTGGCCCTGTTGCAGTTAACACGCAGCGCCAGTCAGTATCTGCTTATGTAAGACGCATAAGCATCGACTGAGAGCAAACCAAAGAAAAAGCAAGAGATTATAAGTGAGCAAGCAAACGAGTTGTGTTTGTGTGTGTAATTGGATGCTGCTGTGTTTGTGTACGCTCCCACATATACATGAATTCATGGTCTGCATCTCTCACCGTCGGCCTATCAGTCTGCGTGTTTTCTGCCTCTGTCTCCTTGAGGGATAAGATAAGCAGCTGAAACTTTTTGGAGCCAAAGCAGCAAAGAGAGAAGAGGATGAGAGCTCGCCCTCCAAATCCTCCCTGTAATCCCCTGCTGGCTCTTTCTTTAGCTGTAATTATGTATCAGATACCAACACAACGGCCAGACCGCATCTAGGACCGCAAAATATTACAAATTGTTGCTTTTCACACACATTTGGCAAACACTTGTACACTCTCTTGATGAGTGTAGCGTCTCTGAAGATTTGCTCAGCACCTGTTTGGGCGACTTGTTCAGCTGGCCTTATTGAAAGCTATTTGCCACCACTGAGTGGTTTTGAACCTCTGCCTCCGTATGAGTGGTTGAGTTTGCAGTGGATTTTGACAGTGTTTGTGCGGTGGGAGACATCACACCAGTGTGGGCTGCTTTCAGTGCCATATGCTATTTATTTGTACATTGGAGGCACAGTCGTTCCTGCCTTGATTACACATACTGACATTTGAAACTCTTATACACAGAAGATGTTGGTTGGGTTTGCATACAAGGAGCTGGGACACCAAAGGTTGGGTTTACATCCTGCATGCTGCATGTTAGGTTTAAGTAATTGAAGTGCTCACTTAAATTAGGGAAATATGGTGTATTGGGTTAGTTAGTGGAAAAATGAATTCACTATTTTTACACTCTCTAGCTTAAATGTTGACTTTTTCAGTATTAAACAAGGGGCTCCATCTTTCTTTAACCAAGTATTTGACAATCACCTCTTTTACACCCAAATTTGCAGGTTCACGCACATTTTTAAACGCAGGTAAACCCTCTAAAAAAAAGCAATTGACTTTTTTTTACATTGCCAGTAGTCTGCATTTCAGTTTTTTTCCCTTGATCAGTCAAGTTCAGTGTCACAAACTTTCTGTGAACTGAGAAGCAAATAAAAAAGGAAGCCTACAGAAATGTTTATGCTTATCAGTGCGCCAACACCCAGAAGTTGAACGTGTTATAACTTCGCACTAGAAAAGGCGCAGCATCTAGAATGCCGAAATGAAGTAGAATAAATTCACCCGGACGTCAAATGAATGCTGATTGCACCCGGAGCAGATCAAAACTCCTCCTGAGTCATTTGATCTAGGAGTGAATGCTGATTATCCATTCCCTGACAAAAGCCAAATGTTAATGGCTGTTAGTGGGTCTTTGGAAACGTCTACTCACTTGCTCTCGGGCTTAGAACCATATCACATAATCTTAATTAGCATATGGACTCAGTTATGGTTGTGTGGACGCTTAACCTTTTCATTATTCTAAGCACTTTTAGGACTTCTCACGAGCTTTGACCATTAATTCTGGCTACCACGGTTGATAAAATGATCTCAGCTCAGTGTCCACTTCTTGCGGAGTTTTTCCACTGCATCAAACAGACCTTTATTAGCTGATTAAGTCAACATTAATAAAGCATGAGTTAATCCCCAGATTAAACAAAACTGAGCAAACTCCACCTGCTGATAAATTCAAATTCAAGTTGGAGTGACTTTACTGTGAAGATCTTGTACAGCATATTAACTTATTTAAAGAAGTTTACACACTGTGCCTAATGCTTTTAAAGGTATATTGCTCATAGACAGCTGCAATTATTCTGTAGCACCAGGGGATAAATGAACATAGTTGTAAGTGTATTTAATGAGTAGGGTGATGTATTATTAATAGTTTATGCTAAACACACTAAAACAGTACGACAATGTGCAGAGGACCATATGTTTCAGACAAAACCTCGAGAACAAGCTTGTCAGTGAACATTGGTTTACACTGATATATATTTCTAATGTCCAGAACAAACTGAACTAGTTGTAGTTGTTTATAGTTGGGATAGAGCTGTTCTCCTCCAATCAGAAGGTGGGTGGGTCAATCCCAGACATCCCCATCTGCATGCTGATGTGTCCTTCAGCAAGAATACTGAACCCTGAAAGGCCCCTCATAGAAAAAGGTGCTGTACATAGATGCACTGTATGAATGTGTGTGTGTGAATGGCAAAACTTTCCTGTAAAGTGCTTTGAGTCAAGACCAGAATATAAATACAGACCATTTACCATCATATGAAAAAGTGTTAACAGTAAGTAAACCGTCCAGGAAGCACAACAAATGCTGCTGAAGAGTTACCGAGGCAACGCTCATGAACGAAATGAGTGATCCGTGTTTATGCAACTTAAACAACTTGGTTAAAGTTGCAACAAGTTTGTGATTACATTTTAACTAGTCAGATCTGATACCTGATGTGGTGCTCAAGTTTTCCCGGTCTCTCTCGCCTCTCTTTCTCCCCCTCCCTACTATCACTCTCTCTTCTCTCCCCTCTTTTCCGTACATCTCTCCTCTCCTCCCCCCTTTTTCTCTGCTCACCCCAACCGCTCAAGGCAGATGACCCTCCACATTGAGTCTGGTTCTAGAGGTTTCTCTCTGTTAATGAGGGAGTTTTTCCTCCACAGTCTCCAAAGTGCTGCTCATTGTGGGAACTGTTGGGTTTCTCTATATTAACAAGATTTTAAGGTCCTGACCCTCTATGTAAAGTGCCTTGAGATAATGTATATTATGATTTGGCGCTATACAAATACAATTGAATTGATTTGATTATGTCTAAATCAGCCTTACGGCCTGGTATTAGACTGGAGGTAAAGTGAAGCAGTTTCTGTACTGAGATGCTGTGTGTGCTCAGGCATCAGCTGTGACCTCCCTGAATGGTCTGGTGATGAAGTAATGATTCCACCTTTGGTTTTCAGAGACAGCAACCATCATTCACACGGCCAACTGTTGAGTTCAGCAGCAGCAGGAGGAAGAGAATGTGAAAAACATCTCATACTTTCGGAATATACTATAGATTTGATATAAACAAGGTCATTTGAGCTGAGCGGCCATTGACAGCTGTGGTCTAATGTTGAAATCTCCAGATGTTAGACTGGTTCCGTATGTGTTCTCATTTTGTTAGTGCGAAACAATGTGGCATTACTGCACATCGACCAGCCCTGAAAGTTGACACTGATAGACCATTAGTAAAGGTCTTTGCACACCAAGGCCATATTTTAAAAAAATAAAAGTTTTCACAACAAGTTTGACTTGCTGCGTGTTTCGCATGTTAGATTCTTTCGAGGTTGGATGGACCCAATGTTTTCTTGTGAAAACTCCATCTCCTACTGCGGATTTCGCAACAAACTGAATAATAAAGTGTATCAGACTCAGTGTGCAAGGTTTTTTAGGCATGATGATTTTATTAGATGAAAAAAGACCTTTTACATCAAAACTAACTAACACCAACCTTGCTGTTCTTTCATTCAATGAAACTGTGCTCCACTCATTCTTGGCTGGTTAGATGCTCAACTGCAAAATCATTGAGATGGGCTGCTCCTCTGAATGCAATGAATGCAAATTAGAAGTGTGTAAAGTACATGTTTATGTGTGTGGTTGTTACCTCAGTAGAATCTTAGCAACTCTTCTTCTTCAATTAGCTACGTCCACTGCTGCAAGGTCTCTAAATGTCATGAGCACTCACTGTGAAATTGCAATTAACAACGTAATAAATAAGTGATCGAGAAACACTCTCTCTCAGGCCTGGACGGACGGAGGGACCTCCAGCTAATTAAGATTTTATGATCAATTAGAAGCATTTGCAGTGAAAGAGAAGAATCATTCGGCACAAAGTGACGCAGGAACGTAATGAAGCGAAAGAGTCATTCATTTTGTTCTTGATTGTCTCGCATGGATATACTATAGAATTCAGAAGTGGAAAAGTGTATGTATTTTTCCAAGAAAATACCGCCTCCTCCTCCACACACACACACACACACACACACACACACACACACTCCACTTGGTGTGCACCTCCAGTTAGGTTGGCGTGGGAAAGGCCTGCCAAGTTCACCAGGTAGATTTAAAGTGGCTAAAAAGTTCCCTGCAGTGCCTCTTATATGCCTTTCACGTTTGGATGGGAAAAGCCAAACTGGAATAATGTTCCTGTTCACAAAGAGCTAGAATAAGATGGGAAAAAGTAAAGGATCAAGGGAGCAGAGAAAGCGGTCCCCAGACTATAATGCATTTCAGTTTGAAACCAGATCATGGACAATTAAAGGAGAAATGGCTGACAGAAAGCCTCAATGGACCCATCTCAGATGGAGACTAATTCCACTTTCCACATCGAGAGAGGAAATGTTGTCTCTCGCTGTCATTAACAAGAGCAGTTTGGATTCCTTCTACCTCGATTGTTTAAATCATAAAAAAAAGAGAACAAATTAGATTCCTCTACCTTTCTCTCTGCCTCACTTATTTCCCTCTCATTTCCTGCCTCACTTCTGAGTGCAACATCTGCTAAATATCATTCAGTATTTCAGCCTTGTGTTTCCTCTTCTGTCAGATATCCCAAATATATATGCAAAAACGTCCCCTCCTGTTCTCCACCCTCCATATCTTCAAGTGCCAGATTAGTCTCAATAAACACAGCAGAGGTAGAAAGACAGAGATAAATGGGGAGTCAAAAAAATAAAGCAAAAGGAAAATATTCTGGGAGAGGCAGTTCACTGTAATGAGCGTGACAGATTGGCCTCTAAACAGACTAATTGTAATAAGGCATATTCCCTTTTAAAAATAGATGAGGAGTAATGAGGCAGGGACACAGAGGACAATACAGAGTGTAATGGCGTGTGTGAGGCCTGAATGAGCGTCTCTGGAAGGCACAGGGCAGTATGCGAACATTGTTGTCTTTTGGCACAAAGCAGTCCGTGGCCTTGGGCAGGGCATCCAAACATCTCGGGTGGATTAAAGTCATAGCGGGGTGTCGAACACTGCCAGCTCGTTTACTTACACACTGCATGAGTCTTCGGGCTTTCATTTGTGATCCGCTGAGTGTGCGTTCAGCTTCTGGTTCATAGATGTCTATTTTCGTTCTTTTAATCTGCATTTTCACACAACGCCTCGGTAATGGTGGTAGTGGCGCATGAATAGGGTGTCTCGGGGGTGGGGGGGGGGGGCAAGCTGCGACACATTTGCGTACCACATATGTGTTCGATTTTTTAAATGCTTAATGGAATATTTATTATACAGAGAAACAATCACTTTAATGTTTACATAATTAACAACATAATCATAGTTTCAAATTAAAAAAACATTGTAAAATGTTAGAGTGAGTCTGTCCTAATTATTAATGTTTAATGGGCTTTTGACTGTTTTCTAGTTTTAGTTCTTTTTCACCATAGATAGAATTCCCCACATTTGCTTTTGTATTGACAGTTTTTAGCAATTGATTCATTTGTGCATCTTCATGAGACCATTCTTATGTGGGCATTTGTCTTCTTCATTTTACGTGTGTGAAGATAAGAATCTGATGAATGTATTGATATTAAGGAAGCCTGTATAAACTGTGTTGCACAATGTCAGGAAAATTATTACACTTGCATTTCATTTGCTCATTAACCAAAATTGGTGAAAGGATGTGTTGGGGAAAAACCAAAATGTTGGTGTCGATCCAGGAATGTTTTTGAATATTGTCTTTAACATTATGAGATGTGTTTTTTTTGACATTTTCACTCATTACCCAAGCACTTGAAAATCAGACATATTTAAGGAATCAATATCTGCTGGGCCTTGGCAGAGGTATACTAAACTCTACTAAATGCAATTCCTGCTCTGCAGATGCTTTTATCCAAAGTGACCTACACTGGATTGAGAACCCCACAGCTTCAGTAGAGTAGGAGATGTTGGTCCTAAGTCATAAATCTGTTGAATTTAGTGTTGGTTCAGTTACTGTTAGAGGTGTTAGGAGAGGAGGTGCTCATGGAAGAGATGAGTCTTGAAGAAGTTCCTACACCTCTGCTCTGGCAACATCTGGCAGTTTGCTTCACCATCAGGGAACCACAGACCAGAACAGTCTGGACTGTGATTTGCCTTGTGTACCAGAATGAAAATGCCAGATGACATTCCATGGAGGAACACAGTGGCCAAGAAAGAGTAGTGCCTTGACTTTGTGCAGTCACAATGAACCTGTGGAGATCGATTAGCAGCGGAGTGACGTGTGTCCTCTTAGGCTGATTGAAGACCAGATACACCATCACATTCATGGCCATCTGTAAGGGTTTCACTGTGCCTGACGGGCCGGGAGGGCATTGGAGATGTGAGAGAAAAGCTTGGCGTGTACCAAGGGATCTGTTGCACACTGAGCTAGGTAAGGCTGATTTCTCTTATGGTGTACAATGCAAAGTGGCACGACTGGCGAACACAGAGGAAGATGCTATTTTAATGTCTGTCTATATCGTTAGACTATGTTTTAGCAGGAACTTATGCACATGTAGTATAAATATTTACGAATCAGAACCTAAAATACACGGTGAGCTCAGACATATTTCTACTATTATGACAAAGATGTGCAAAAATAATGTTCAAGTAAATCCTTGCAGCATAATGGCAGACACAAGGCTCTACATAGGGATCCCAAACGTTATTGCACTGGTCTATTTTTTTAATGTATTATACATGTAAGGTACTCCAATGACACTAAGTCAAACAGAACTCCCTGCCAGACTTTAACAGTTGGTTCTTTATTATCATTAATCCCCTGCAATAAGATGTTCTCCCTGCCCGCATAGGTGGGAATACAGTACAACCTCTTATTGCTTTTTGATGCTATATATCTGCCCGGGAGGAAGGACACTGAGTCCATCTCCTGTTTCAAACCCAATATTTTTAGCACATTGGATCAGTTGGTTTTCAGCATGACCGAAGACGAGTGAGTTCCAGTACCAATTTATGATTCGCATTTGAAGCATATGGCCAAAAGAGTTGGGCTGAAATAAAGTCTATGTGCATATCGAGTATCATCTTAAACTGTATTTCTTTGGTACGGCTGGAAGATGTCTCCTGATATCTTCCCACTCCCTGTCAGTAATTGCAACAGAAAACTCCTCTCACGTGCCCCTTAGCCCCTTCTAGGAACAGGGAGTGCAAAACAAAAAAGACTGACTTTTCCAGATGTTTGGAATAACAATTTCTCAACAGGAGATCTTTCAGGGATCCCAATTAATGTTGGCTGTGCAGTATATAATACCTTATCTGCAGATAACAAAAGAACTCCTGCAGGGCCATACCATGTTTCTCAGTCATTTCCCACTCTTTATTTTGATTCTTTGTCGGTAAGAATCATGCATTACCCTGGAATCTGCGGGGGATCTAGGTTGTGTTAACTGCAGTTCAGTTTTGTAGTCTTCTTTAGGTCAACTCCCCTGCAGTGGACACTGGATTCTCTCACCAGCTATTAACACTTTACATGTGGGAAAAAGAGGCGTAATGAGGAGGGGGTTTCCACAGCTTATGTCAAGCTGCGTCATCACAAGACCCATATGTTTCCCTTTCATGTCGCTCTCTGTGATAGCATTTTTATAAAGATAACTTATTGCAGTGACAGCAGTATAATCACAAGACCAATGTCGTGGACTTAAATGACTGGAATCGTTCACACTGAAATATAATGCAACATAGGTTTCTGCTTCATTTCAGAATATGAACTCCATAATTCCAATATAGCTGCCCACTGCTCCGTGTGGTCACCGCCCTTGTGTGTGTGGTGCTACGTGTGCTGTGTCCACCTACAGATGGGTTAAAAGCAGAGCATGAATTTCCCAGATGCATGTAGCATGATCGTGTGTGCATGATTGATGTGGGACGAATAAAGGAAATCTTAATCCTAAAATACAATAACCTCATATTTAAAAGTAAAATGTTTCATGACTGCTTTGTGTTGAATTCATTATTCTGAAAATTTGCTAATAGAGAGCCCAACTTTCTTAAGTATTGCAAATTCAAAAGCAGGTGAATGATAATCGCTGGCTGAGGTAAATAACGTTGTCATCACTCGCTGAATGTGGGCAGTGCAGTATGTGACTCATTGTGAAATCAGTTGTGTGGTCTGTAGTCAGCTTGAGGTTGTTGTAGTGGTTTCTGGAAGAGCTGTTTTTGGTTGTGTTCACTGTCTCCTGACTCACTGCCAGCAAGGTAGCTTCTCTTTTGTGGGGCAGTTTATTATGTTCATGTCAGACATCATACAGTAGCAGGGTCTCCTCCATCTTGCTTCACTAGGAAAACTACAGCCACTCACAGCCAAGTAGGGTTAATCACACAAACGCTGTTGGTATGGGTTGAGGCCATGATGTCGTCCGGGAAAATTCACCGTAGCTGAACTTCACGAGAAGCAACAATGTGGATTTGCTTCGCTACATAAAGCAAATGTTTTATTTGGCATCTCGCTTGCATAGAAGGAAGTAAGTGGGAGGTGGGGGTTCATAACCTGTAAAGGTGTGTGTGATCACGCACTTATTCATTACCAAATACAATCAGGTTGGAACCTGATTGGTCCTAAGTTTATTCTACAGTGTGACTCTACCAGAGTCATAGAAAAGCATCACAGACAAGAAGAACGTAGATTCCTGACCCCACCGTGCTCAGCATCGTGGAGTCAGTCTCACATCACACGAAAGACACAGATACAAACTAAAGTGAAAATCAACTTCCTCCTGCAAAAACATCTCACAATAAAAGCCTTTCAATGGAAGGTCAGTGTGATCCTTCCCTTAAGAAGTACAAATAGTAATTCAGTTGCTTTTATTTAAAAACAAGTGCAGAGTGTTTAGTAGCGTAGGAGCGAAAGTAAAAAGAAAAGGTGAAGCGACTAAAAAAAATATATATTTTTTTTCTTCATCCATTCAAATTCCAACTCCTGTGTTGTGTGTGGTTGCCATAATGCTCACAGTTAAAGGCTGGGACTTTACTTTGAGCATTTACTACAACTTAAATACTCTTTTACAGTTGCATGCAACCAAATGAAAGTTCTGTAAACACGTCGTCTGACTTTTACTTGAGACATTTTGCAAATTGGCACCAACGTTGAAGAAAAGGATCTTGTTTGAAGAATGCCCAGGGCATTGATAAAATGGCAAAGTCTTTATTCGCAATCCAAGATTTGATACACAGGAAGTCAGTTCAAATCAGGCAATCGAACAAAGGCAAGGAGCAGGCAAAACTCCAAAAACCACAAAGACAAGCAGGGTCCATGAAAAGGCTGCACAAGGAAAAACATGAAGGAGCATGTGCCAAAAAGCAAAAAACGAACAATATGGAATGAACAAAGCAGAGTATGTACGGGGTTTGTCGATGTGAAGCACAGGTACTGAACTTATCGGTTGACAGGTGAGTGATGAGTCAAGCAGGTGAAAGACACTGGAACTGAAATGACAGGAAGAGATGACAACATAATCGACTTACTAGAGTCATAAACACCAATAGAGCTACTGTGAAATCAACTCTTGGTGGGCAATTATAAGCATCAGAACAGATTTACCTTGAGGGAGACAATACCGCTCTAGGAACACACACACACACACACACACACACATAGATACATGTATAGGTGCTTTTTAGTCTTTCAAGCATCCATCAAAGAGAGACTGACCTTGAAACTGAAGCCAGTGATGATTATCACAAGATAATAAAACACCAGACTCGGCGCTTGCCATGGTGCCAGTGGGACAACACACTGTCGCTGTGAACTTGTATCCAGCTACTGTCGAGGCAAACTGAAATCAGAGACACGTGAGTGTAAAATTCACTCTCTTCTTAGCTCTTTTGGTTTTAATCACCGGCTAAATGCCTCTACAGCTTTGAAATCACATCAAATACTTCCATTTTTAAAATCAATCCTGGCCTATTTCTGCCATGTTTGTTTGTAATTCGTCCAGAGTATCTCATTCTTAAACATTATTATGATGCTTTTTATCTCTCATCATGGCATAAATAACAGCTCATTAGCTGAACATGAACGTTATCGAGTAAATATACTTTATTTAAATGAGATAAGAAACAACAGGCCAATCAAACACTAGACTCCTTTAGCATCTCAGCAGTCGTCACAGGCTATATATCTATAGTTGTGTTACTGTGAGCACACACACCTCTTATCACGTCAAACCAATGAGATATAAAACATATGGACCCAGCCTGGCATCAGTGTTAGCCTCACTGTGACCAGCAGCTTCACATCAGTCAGAGGTAGAGGCAACTCAGCCATTAGAGTTTAAAACAGCCCGTTCAAATTAACAACACCGTCAACAAACTTAACCTAAAGCTAATTCTAAACCTGTCCTTAAACATGTCCTCATCTTAAAATGTAATGGTTTATGTTATAGGGACTTGGTTTCAGTCCCCATAACGTAAGACAAGTCCCCATAATGTGACTGTGTAAACAGATTTAGGTGCCCACAACATGAGTAATACCTGGACCACTAGCAGTCAAACACACACACACACACACACACACACACACACACACATTTTGGCAAACAATACTAACCACAACCACTTCTTGCCAAAGCCTAACCCTAACCTCAACCACTGACCGGAACCTTTTCTAAATTGAGGACACAGATTTTGTCCAGTTGCATAAACCATTCCCATTGAACTGAATGATGGCCTATAACAAAACACACACACACACACACACACACACACACACAATGTACTGGCAGATTCACACACGGAGATATCAGATTCCGTCACTCTGATCATTTATTTATTTGTAGGTCACCTTTTTATCTCCGGGATTCTTCTCCTTTTTCCCTGAATTAGATGCGATCAGATTTCATGAATCACACATCTGACGGAATGAGCCCTGTGGAGCGTCACACGTAGAAGAAAACATCGCTGTGATTATTACTATTCTGCATGAGACTGTCAGCGTCAGGGGGAGAGGGGGAAGAAGAGAGTGAGAAGCCATATCTCCCCCTGCTAAAATCAATCATATAGAGGAGTATGAGTGCAGCATACTGATAAGCCCTCATTGTATCCTGTCTTTGTCGCTCTCTTGGCCTCCTCTTCACAAAGACTGAAATTAATATCGTCTTGATAGAAACCTTTGAAAAAATGGTATGCATCTAAATTAGAACTACAGTATACAGAAAGGGGGTGTGAGAGCTACATGCAGTAGATGGTTAAAAAGATTATTCTGCATTAATCGGACAGGTATAGATAGTAAATATATTAGACGAGGAAATATAAATAAGAAAATAAGTGTAAAAAAAAAAAAAAAATTAAAAACTGAGCCAGCATTAAAAACTAAGGACAGATTTAAATGCATTTCACTTGAGAACACGGGGAGTTGAGCTCATCATGATAATCTCTTCTCCTCTGTCGGCAGCCATTAAACTATTACACTATTACACACATTACACAACAAGATGATGCAATGAAACGAGAAGCAGTCAAACCTCAAATGGTTTTTATTTTAGGAACATCACAGTCTTGTACTTGCTCCGCATTGATCTGATGTGTTTTTGTTTTTTTTGGCTGACTTTAATTTTCATGGACGCTTTATTCACCAAGTCTCTTTCCTTTTACTTTTCCACCTTAACCAAGTGCAAAAAGGTCCCTGCGATATAACAATGTTTTCCTGTCCAGTTATTTCATGTGCAAATTGAAAATACACACATAAAAAAAAACCAGGAGGTTGGAAATGCCCTCTTTGTCCTATTACTCTGTGTAATTCACAGACATTATTGTGGATGATTTTATTTTCTGTGATAAATCCACACTTTGTCTGGCACATCCACTCAGGTGGAAGAAAAATGCCCTTTATGAGTTATTAACAGTTTCCCCAAAGAGACATTTCCCCTCAAAACTTCCCAGCGGGTTTTATTTAAACAAGGTCCAAATGAGATCATGTTATCTATTGTTTCACAAAAAAGCAAAGATTAAAGAAGAGAAAACAAATCACAATTTCATTTTTTTGTCTTTCTCCCTCTCCATAAATCATCCTGTGACCCTGTTTACTTTGTACGCTTTTGCAGGGCCCTGACTCTTAGGCATGAAAGCACTGTTCTAAACTACATAACTGTATTAGCAGTTCCAACAGCTACAGAAGCACAATGCTGCTTACACCCTGATACATCCGTATTAAAGATATCATTCTCTCATGTGTGAAATTACATCAGGGTTTACTGCTCTGGAGACTTATACTGCTTTTTGAGCTGTAAACTAAATTGTATGAATGTTCTTTGATTAAAAACATCAATGCTGGTGTTAATATCAGGAAACTCAGGAGTTGAGAAGCCTCTACTCTACGCTGTTACAAAGTGTATGTGATGCTTCTCGAGCCAGCCTACATTAATAACTAGCTAACTGTAATATTGTGTGTGTGTGTGTCAGGGGGACTGGTTCTAAAGAACGTTTTCCAATTTCCAGGGAGAGGCACTTCAGCCAAAACTTAGAGGTGAAGTTGTACTTTCAGAACATTCTTGTGTACTTTCACTGAAGTCACAGGAGTTTTACTTGTAGGCTACTGGAGTATTATGGAATTGATATTTTGGCACTTCTTTCACCAATGTGTGGTTATTAAAGAGACATGTATGTGTATTCCATGTGGTCTTTCTGGACAAAGTTTGATAATATCCCTTTGTTTCCCTCGGGCTAAGCAAAATCCTTTTTTACCCAATTGAGCGTGCTGCCTGTAATGGCAGCTGTAGCGGTACTGTATATTCAATATCCTGGAATTACCTCATTATATGCAAATAAACAGATAAATCAATCAAATCCCAGAACATGTCATTTAATCCTCTTTAAACCTTATTTGGAACATGAATCTGAAGAGGAGCTGCCAGTGCAGAGAGATTAGACAATGCAAGTCGAGTTGAATTTGATGACGTGCCCAGTTCAAGTTTGTTTAAGTGGGCCCCACAGTGACACGCAGATAAACATACGCACCGCAGCCAGCTGCTGGCACTGGCGGTACGGGGGTGAATGCTGGGGGCGTGTAGGTACAGAATGAGGGAGAGAGGGAGCACGAGAGGGAAACAGGAAAAACAAAACAATGATGCATGCAGATTGCAGAGGCAAACGCCTGCCTTCATGTTGTCAACAGATTGTGTTCACTTGCGTTTCCATCTGCCCTGACCATCTCACAAAGAGCAATTTTATGGCTTGTTTGGCAGTGGTGCACAACAGCACCCGCACTCTCACGGTCACAGGCCAGTGTACGGTTTTATGTAGCGCAGGTTGAGATGCACTGCAAAGATTTTTATGTCACTCTCAACGTTTGTGTTACAGCTGAGGCTGATGGGAATTTCATTCGTTTGGCCGGAATTGTTGTCATAAACTGAAGCATTGGACGAATTAACCTGATGGTGGTGCTTGACAATGCTGAAGGAATCAATACATCCTGAGGGAGACATGGATCTCAATCAGCTGTCACACTAATCCATCCTGAAGTTGATGAGACGTGACCAAAGACCAAACATGTTATCCTGCTGGAAACTCAGCGGAGTTAAAGGTTGGAAATCCTGCAAAAGCTAGCGAGAGCCAGCTGACCCTCTCGTCAAAGCTACGTCCAAATGAACACGCACTGCTGGAGAACTGCTTGAAGCTAACTTGTTGCTCTCTCGCTTGCTTCGGGGTATCGTCTCTGCTTCAGTGGTGTATGTCTCTCTGACTTGTGTAGACTAGGCTCATGCACAGAGAGAGTTTGGGCAGGTCGGTTAGTGACAGACAGGTTCAGTGTTTATTAAAGACACAGGCTGTTTCTGTTATTCTCTTTATTGATGACGATTTCAGCAAAAAGTGTTTCAGAAATAACTTACTAACCCCCCCCCCTGAGAATTAATTTCCTGAAGACCATGAATTTCGAAACCAATCAACAGATGAAGAGTATTCCCATTGTAATGAAAGTGATGGAGCCACTGATCATCATTCCTCGAGCTGCTAAAAACCCAGTTTTACTCCCATTTTTCGTAGCTTTCTCCCACCTCTCATAGTCTCAGTCAACAGGAGTTTGACCAATTGCCATTGAGATATTTATAACTGATGTTAAAAATAATAATAATAAGAATTACTTGAATTTATAAAGTGCCTGTCAAGAGAGCCAAGGATGCTTTACACGTGTCAGTGTGGACGAAAGAGAAAAGAAAAGAAAGTTATTTGCACAAAACACGTAAGAAATAAACAGCACTGATGGCAGGGTGGAACGTTAACTGAAACCAAAGGCCTTAATGAACAGCAACCTGTACAACCTGTGCAGGACAGGACTCCATTACAAGTAATCCAGGCAGGAGGTGATGAAAGCATGAATGAGGGTTTCTGCCACAGAGTTGGGGAGTGAAGGCCAGAGTCTGGAGATGTTTATGAGATGGATTTGATGTTATCTCAGTTTGCCAAACTCCATATAATGTATACTGATGACAGGTACATGATGCAGTTGGAAGCTCTGGAAAATGATCAGTAGTTATCCCTGAGACAAACTCACCGAGTAGAGTTAAGGAAAAATGACTTTGATTTGATTTGACCACCTTTCAGCTCAACTTTAAAACACAGCTGACACTTTGAAATCCATCTTCTCTTCTCACTCTTAAAAAGCCAGCAAAGCAAAGAATTGTAATATAATGAAATGCAATATTCAGTTTATGAATATTATTCAGGATATTATTAATAATATATCTTTACTTCAGTTGTGACCATTCCCTCTTTATCAAACATATTTTAAGGGAAGAAAACTTTTCTTACTTTTTGAACAAAGTAATTCAGATGAAAAAATATATGTAGAGGTTATCACTGAGGGTTTTACATTTTTGTGCAGTGAGGCTGCCTCTCCCTCTTGTTTTGCTTCTCTTTCCCCTTGACTCGGTGGGGTTGTGGCAGATCATGGATTAGTCTCTTAGCAGGGATTATAGAGTGGGCAGTAAAGATGATTAAAGACTCCTCCAATACTCTGCCTTTGGGGGACAAATGGTGAGAAAGGGAGAGGGAGCCAGGGTGAATGTGCGAGACGGAGACAGGATATATTTCAATGCCAGCTCGAGCTCGTTTGTATTGTTGACTGCCACCGGCTCAGTGAGTGTAAATCAGGGCACATAACCGATAACCCTCATCAAAGTGTTTTTACGTTGTTTTGCACCGACACGCACCCTCGTAACACCGCTGGTACGAGGAGACAAACTCAGCTTGGAGTTTGGTTTAAACTTTTTTTTTGTCGAAACTAATTATTGGACTAATTGCATGTCCTGACGGGAGTGCTAGAAGTTTGTTGGGTTGGATTAATGTGTAGGGTGAATACTTTTGTTTTATTTTTTTCCATCCATTATCTATAGGCCTACCACTTATCATTTGAGAGTCGTGAGGGGGTTGGAGACAATCCCAGCAGACATTGGGTGAGAGGTGTGGTTCACAGTGGACAGGTTGTTTGTGTGTTTTATAGTATCATGTTCCTCTTTTATGCTACAATGACAGCTGTTCTCACACGGCAAGAAGAAAACCTTTCGTACTCAACCTTACCTCAACCGTAGTTCATCTAACAAAAAAAATGCTCCATGTCACCTCTGCAGCCAGTTAGTGTCAGTGTTGTGATTCAAGGCTGAATAATGCAGATCTCCGCACCGGTCAGTGGCTCAGCTACACCTGCGCCAAGGCCTGTGAACAGCAGCTCTAATGACACACAGCTCCTCCATACTAAAGTGGCAGGTTGTTTGTCAGCTACATTAAGATTCAGGAGTGTTAACCACAGTTTCAGCATGCAACTCCACCCAAAATGATGTTTCTACATTCCTGTCTTTACACAGATTAGGGAGAGAAGATACAACAGAGACAGTATTTCCCTGCTTCTAAACTTTATGCTAAGCTAAGGCTAATCAGACATGAAAGCATATTTGTAACAAAATTAGCTTCCATTTTTTATCTGTATCTGTTGACCTTCTCTCAATAAGATGTTCTTTAATGTAGGGGGATATTATAAAGAAAAAACTATCCACTGTTATTTGTCTGACTTGTGTCCAATATGTAAGAATTATTTGACGGTTGATTGCTGCTATACAAAAGTCTATTAGGTAAAGTGAACACACAAACACAGAGAGATGTGCTTGCTATTATTGTTATTATTATTATTATATTATTGTTGTTTTATTACTCATTTTCATTATTTCCATTGTAGTCTTCGCTCAGGCTTTAAGATTGCATCTAAGACCAATGTGACAAATCCCCTGGGAAAATCTGTCAGTCAGTTTTACAGCTGGATTAGGATGGATTAGGGATTTTTACTGACATGGTCAGCAAAAATTGTATTTTATTTTTGATGGTCAATTATCCTGCCAATTCCCCAGCCCACCAGGCTTACTACCAACATAAGCAATGTCCACTTTGAATGTGCATTTGAAGGTTAAGTTTTGGTTATAACTCCAGTGTTTCTTAGTATATGTTCAACAATGTTAACGTCACAAAAAAAACCTCCAGCTATATTTGAGTTGTTTTTAGTAAATCTCCTTCTTTCCCACCTACTAAACATATCAAACTGCCGCTTAATTCTATCCCGAGGACTCATTAGCTGTTAAAATGGAGGTTAAACTTGCTCCAGTGATGGAAACATATATTCAGAGCACATTATTATCTCAATCGGTAACAAAACACTGCACAATTGTCAAATAAATGCTGCCGAATTAATCCAGAATTCAAAAGTGAATATTTTCCTCTTTGCCGCCCTCTGAAATGATCAATGGTGCACACTTTGTTCTCGCTGTCTTGTGTCATTATTCAATTTGCTGTTGCTGTAATAGCTACACAAAATGAAACACACATCTAAGAGGTATCTCTTGCCGGGAAAAAGGTACCCAGCTAATCTTCTTATCTTATCGTCTTCTTCCAATATTTTAACAAGTGAACTAAAGTTCTGTTAAAAGTGGAAATTAAGATTTTTTTTTTCAAATATATAAAAAGATAAAAGTGCATTGGTTCCGTTCTCTTCAGCTCCAAATCTTTTAAAGGTCTGACACCATAGTCTCTTAAATACTTGACAGAGATCATATTACTCTGTTACCTCTCTAAATAACTTGTGGTTCCTCAAGTCTCCAAATGCGGAGTGGGAGGCCGATGTTTCAGCTGTCAGGCTCCTCTGCTGTGGAACCATCTTCCAGTTTGGGTGTGGGAGGCAGACACCCTCTCCACATTTAAGAGGAGACTTACAACTTATTGTTAGGGCCGTTTCAGACTTCCCTCCAACCATCTTGTAGTTACGTATATTCATGATGCACTTAGCTTGTCTCGCCGCCTCTCCCTCTCCATCAGTACCCATTCATATCCCATTAATGCACGTTATAAAATCGTCGTCTCTCTCCTCTCCCTTCCTGTCGCTCTCTGGAGCTGCAGAGTCTCTCTTCCTCTTTTTAATCTGAAATGGAACTCTGTCCTTAAAGTTAAATCATGTTTTGGCCTGTAGTCCCCAAATACCTCAGCTCAATCAATACATATCATCTGGGCTGCCCTGGAGAGCAGTGCAGAACACATCTGGTCTTTCTACTGCGCGCACGTGTGTGTGTGTGTGTATACGTGCATGGTTACGTGCATGGTTGTCTGTGCGTGTGAAGGGCTGACAGTGACAGCTGGCTGGTGGTTGGCAGAGAGGCCAACTGATGCAGGGATAAGTGTCTTAGTAATAAACACACTTTGTCCCCCCCGTACACACACTCATATAGTAAAGTAGAGCTTCTAAAATGCAAGCGGCTGTGCGGCGCTACAAAGCCACAGAGACAGAGGTGATAATGTGCGTTGAAAGGGTGTGAAAATATGCATCCATTTACTGTGCATGTCCTATTTAGAATACAGAGTGTGCACACAGATGTAAACACCCAGTAAAGAAAGAAGAGGAACACATTTGATGTGTGCATGTGTGAGCTGATGACCCGTAAAGATGGAATAGGGCCGTATTCCTCCGAGAGCAGATGTCAAAGATGTAGACACACTCAGAGATTTGATGGCACTCTTGGAAAGGTGGCAAAAGGCTCTGCCGCGATTGGTAGATCGCAGTGGAAGTGGTGCATGCGTGTGCATGTGTCTGATCATGCGTGGATGCATGCTTATTTTTGAACTCCCTTGCTCCCACTAGTGCACAAGCGTACTTTAGAGTGAGAGTTAACATGTGTGTGTATGTGTGGGGGGGCAAGAGAGAAAAAAGAAAGAATGTAATGATCAAAATCTGCAGGAGCGGAACCATATTTCCCTCAGGCCTCAGTGTGTGTGGGACTTGTTTTCAATGTCCTGTTTCGTTCTTCTATTCTTTCTTTCTTTCTTCCATTACTGACCTCTAACTAATAACTAACAAATGCTGTGAAATGACAAAATAGTGAGTCAACATCTGCAGCAGGTTGCCACCTACTTTGTAAATGTCCCCAGCCCATCCTTCATTTTCAGTTGCACATCTTTCCTCTTACATCCAGGCCACTGGATGCGCGAGCAGCTCGGTGTGCGTCGCAAAGATGTCTTGTTTTTCATTTCCGCGCCCATCTTATCAGTTTTGAGCAGCCACACTGCCCGGACCGAGACTTGAAGATGCATGGCTTCGTGCTGTAGACATCTGGAATGTATTGTTGACTTTTATTCAAGGGACTAAAGTAGTTTTGCCAGAATCCTCACTTCAAAGCTCCGCAGCAGAAACGCACTGCACATACATGCCATTGTTTCAGTTACTCGCCCCTCCTTCCCAGCAGCAGGTCACACCTCCTGTAAGTGAATGCTGCGTTGAAACATAGCTCTGCATTAATACCTGAGAAAATTGCTCACTTGGCACTTACTCCAAGAAATCTTTTCATTGTCATGTACTGCAAAAATGTGGCTAATTCATTCATTTGCTATACTGCTTATCCTTTGAGGGTCCCAGGCGTGCTGGAGCTGCCATTTGGGGTGGGCTACAACCTTGACAAATAAATGGTGGGACCTTTGGGTTGGGTATTTTTTATCTTTGGACATATAAAGATGCTAATTTCTTATTTCTATCCTTGCTAAGGGAAGGTAGCCATATCCCCACATAAAAGTGAATGAGTATTTCCTTCAACTGTTATATTTTAAAAAGCATTTTTATTAAAGGAGAGGTAAAAATCAGTCAATCCTCTTTTTTATTTTCTTTCTTATCATAAAATTGGCTAGGCCTGCATAAAATAGAGGATGCATATCTTAGTGTGTGTGTGTGTGTGTCTGTGTTCAGGGTGAGTGTGTGGTAATGATTTAGCATTATCCCACTGTTGTGAGCATCTCTCAGCCGCTTTAACATCCTAGTAAGCCGAAGGATCCCAAGGGTATGACGGAGAATGTGTGTGTGTGCGCCCATTTGTGTATGCATGTGGTTTCCAGAGTGTGAATGTGTGTGTGTTCATTTTATTTTTGCAGGGATTGATCTCGGTGTTATTCACAGAAAGGTTTTAAAGGTTCAAAGCTTGCTGTGGCGCTCGCTCTGTGCTCTCCCCAAAGACGAGGCATTGATGTTTTACTTTCCAATGCGTTGTTTAGGAATAAAGGTGAAAAAAAGAAAGTAGTAGAGGAGTGCTAAAAAGGATCCTACCCATCAGAATGCCAATACAGTGGAGGAGAGGAGGGAGTTTTACCTTAATGGATCTGAGAGCATAGACAGAGATATAGCTCAATACCGTCTACAGCACACTTCTTTCCACTCTGGGTGAATATTGAGGTAAAATTTGAAGCAAATCACTACTGGAGTCTCCGAGTTGACAGTGACTTCCTGCTTAATGATGTCACTACTATCTGAAAAAGTTAGGCACGCACAGCAGCGGATGCAACAGAATGAAGAATGTGCTGTCAGATGTGTCCAAGTTGCCTTATCTTTTTGGACAGCCACTTCTCTCCTTGCTTTCCTTGGATCATTTAAATACAGCAGGGCGGGGCGGTGCTGCATCACAGCTGCTTGTCAACGCTGGTAGATGCTCGCAACATCCATCAGCCTCTGACCAGACATGCCTAATGACGGCCATCATTTCCACATTACACATATCTAAAAGTGATTACCTCGATACAGCGGCTGCCCAGCAATCCCCATGCTGACTGACAGCAGCGCCGCAAGTCAACCCGGCTCGGTTGCTGCCATCGATTAGTGCCAGCTCTCGAGGAAGCTAGGGATGCCACTGGGTATTGATCGAGCATTAGCACGACCGTTAAGAGATATTGACCCTGACCATCTCAGCGTGTCCCATGGATCAGTGGTCAGTGGCCTTGGGGTGCTAGAAATACAGTATGACTGGCATGTTGATGTCTCAGTCACCTAGCAACAGTCTCAGGCTTCAGTGAATGCGACTACATTTCAGTCTGTATTATCAGTGTCTGTTTCATTGGCAGTCACTGACCCATGTTTGTATCCTATGCTTCTATGCAGTTAATTAATAAATGAATAAATAGCTTCAGCTCTAGTGGGAAAATGCCAGATAGCTCGTCAAATGTAAGAATTTAGAATGGCAACACATTTGAGGTTGTCATCTCTGGATCCGTCAATTTTTTTAAATGTTCTGCAAATCATTTAAATAATTAAGCGATGAATAGATAATATAATTTAATTTCAGCTCTATTTCTCTGTCAACTTACACAGTTGTTATGACTCATCTTAAAGTCCTTTTGTAGTAGCGTATTACACCCCCAGAAACTCATCTTTTTTCCTCAAAATTACATATTCAGGTCATTAAAAAATTCCTCTATTGGCCTTCACATGGCTTAAATGGAACTGGACTCATTTATTCCTCAATTCATAATTGGCAAGTATTAATATGCTAATATCATGCCACCCCTGAGCCCGTCTCCCCACCCAGGGCACAGAGCCCCACCCACAAATTGACAGGATTTGTTTCTCAGTTTTGTGACATAACAAAACCCTTTGAATCAGTTTTTTAAGGCTGGCATTATTTTTCTGCTGTATCAATTAGAAAATACCAGGGACGAGACCGGCTGCTTATATTGTTCATCTTAAATCATATAGAAGGCACAAGGAGGACATGTTAACAGGTTCAAAAACTCAACTATAACTATAACAAGAAGCAAACATAGGCTAAATCTCTGTAGCTCTCTGGATTTGTTCCTACAAATGATCCCACTTACATTTCTGATGCTAGTTTGATTATTTGATAATACAAAAATACTAATTTGTGCAAGTAATTTCCCGAAAAGCTTTTGTTCTTTATTATTTTTAGGGTTTTTTTTCATACATAATCTGACTCTGTTTTCATTTCATGGTTTAAGTGCTAACTTGGCTGCTGCAACAGTACTCGCTGGGGTTTGTAATTATACACAGGTCTGCGCGCATGCTGCAGTTTGCACAGATAAGAGGTGAATTTGTGTGAACACAAAAGAGGTGGCGAATGTGTATGTATAACAGTGCTCTATCTCATCTGTTCAGTAGGATGCAAGCAAAACACAGGAATTTGAATTTGAAATACTTATATACTACATATGTGTAACATGCTTCCTTAACATTGTGTATCTCTATTATCTTCTGTCTGTAGAGCCACATTTTTCAAACTTTTTTTAATATATAAAATTCTTGTGACGGAATTTAATTTCTGCATATGTTACTACGTTTTTGTTGTTGCACCGTATAAGTGCCTAGACAAACGCAAAACCAATTTCAAACAGGGCTAGATTACTGCAGCGCAAGTCTGAAGGATTTTAAGGAACACCTACACAGCTCTACGAATCCATGTATGTTACTATAACCTGCTGTCTATCCAGGAATTCATTTGGGTGATTATATTATCTCTTCCGGTCACTTTTTTTGTGCAGCCCTTGCAGATCCTGGCACTTGTATTACTCACAATGATCTTGGCTGCAGCACAAATCCCAGGTAGCTGGGGAGGCAGTGCTGAAAAAGAATCTCTAATCAGGGACTGGTGAGGAGGCCGACTGAAGCAGTGCTAGAATAATAGAGTGGCAGAGGAGATCCATATGTTTGATCATCACCAAATCAAAATCTCTCTCGGTGTGTGGCTCCTCGGAGTGTTTAAAAACCTCCCCGACATATGATTATGTACCGCATCCACTGAATGTGTAGGTTGACATATTAAACTTGATGTGACATTGAAAAGAAGAAAGTATAATCCGTTCATCCATCCAGTACATACAGCATGTGAGTGCATATTTGATAGCACTGCAGTCTGCCTTCCCTGTTCAAGGTGAAAATACAATGTAGTGCTGCATTTCCTCTACTGATGAATAGTGGCTGACAAGAAGGCAGACATGATCAGAGTCTACATAGTGCCCCTTGAAAACACAGCTTTTGCGTAATATGTGTAATTTGTGTCGAAAGTTTTATATTAGAGTGCGACATAAGGAAATAGAAGCTCTTTGCTTAAATTGGTGAGGCAGAGGACTTGGACTTGAGTCAGACTTCACAAATGTGAAGACCTGAGGCTCATCATAATCAAGAAACATTCACAACTCAACCTTGGATTTAATACCAAAGAATTGCCACTTCATTTGAGCATCAGTCTTTTGACAAAGAATGACTTCATGTTCTCAAGCTCAAATATTGAAAATTGTGTGTTTAGCACCAGACAAGACGAGAGAAATCATGATTTGTTTCGAACTTTAACACAAAGTCTGAGCCTTATGTCTTGTTGGTCGATTTTATGACTTCTTGGGAGTTAACTTTCTTGATACAAGAACAGATTTGTGACTTTATGGCCAGAAGCAGCAGAAACATAAGGTGAGTAGGACAGTAGTGGGTAGGTTTATTCATAATATGCCATGCAGTATACGTCAGAGGGACAAACCACTGTGATGAAACTCAACATAATAATAAGAGCAATATACAACTTTAAATTATATAATAGTAAAATGCTGTATTATCACACACAGAGGTGTGATTTCCTTTCCAAGCTTATACAGCAGTGACAAATTATCTGAAAGCCTGTTCGGTTTTGAAAGACGGCCCCTTATAGGGGATGCAATCCATCTATACTAATCGACCAGCCCTCCCTCATCACTCGTCACTCACAGATCACATGGAAGTGTTGTAATCTTACTGGCCATGTTGACTATTTTACGTATTTTCCTTTTCAAAGATAATGAGAAATACCAGTACAGCAAGAGAGACCAGGCCAAGAGAAAGCAGCACAGAGAAAAACATAAAATACAGTACGTAGTTACGAACAAAAACACAACCAAAATCAAGACCAAAAGAACCACAAAAAAAGATTGTAGCTACACAAACAGATAAGATAAAAACAGCAAAATCTTACAGAGTGTGCCTCCAGTTCTTTTATTCTTGTTTTAAAGGCATTCAGTGAGATTATTCACTGAGCTTTAAGTCCTTCTGCAATGTATTCTTAGGTGCAGAATGAGCAACAGCCCTTTTCCCAATTTCTGTGCAGACATTTGGAACAGAGATTAAAAAGAAGTTCTGAGAATGCAGAGCGTAAGGCCCAATACATTTCTGCACAATGCAGACACAGCCCAGAATCACCTTATATTAAGTAGTATATTAAGTTGTGACAGTGAGTATCTACTCTAAATTGTTTCAGTTTACGTATGAAACACAGTTGCTGCAGACCTTTTCAGCTTTTATTATTGTCCCTAAATATTTGCATTCATCCACCACTTAAACTCCCTTCCCCACCAATAGTCATTTGTTGGTGGGTGCTGCTCATATTTCTAAAAATCCCAAATGATTTATTGAGTTGTCTTTTTACTCAACTTAATAAAACTAGACCTGCACCAATAAACACACTGATCTACCCAAGCCCTGTAGAGGGCTTCATCATTGTCCTAAATCCTAGATCAAACCCACGATTGTTGTATCATCAGCAAATTAAATAGTATCACGCTCTGGTGTGTTGCTGCAACATTCATTTATATACAGAGTAAATAAAACTGATAAGACTGTGCTTGCGATTGTGGGCCCCAGTTTTTGGAATAATAGGCACCATGATCCCCTCAGCTGATGTGGTGACCATCCCCTAAAAACAAATGTTTTGTAGTCTGGTCCAGGCGAAATAAAAATAAAAAATGCTCATAGAATATTTAGGCTGTGAATCATTAAGAAACATTCTACCGATATTTTGCTTTCCTGCCTTTCTCACTTTCTTTCTTCCTTTGTTTCATTGGTTCAGTTCTAAGTCTTTGATTCCACTGTGTTTTGAGCTGTGCATCCAGCGCATTGAGCAGCATCCCTGAAACCCAGACTTTCATCTCTCCCCGACTTAGCACACATTCATTTCAGAGGCAATATCGCTTCTTTTTCTCTTGTTTCTTCTTGTCGATAGTCCTAACCTTGCCAGCCTGCTTGTCTTTTTCTGTTGTAGCCCCGGGATGTGAATACCAGCCGTGAATCAGATACAGATCATGCTAGAACTCGCTGTCCTCAGTCTTTACTCTATCATAGAGCAGTCCCATAGGCCGCTACTGTCCAGAGGCTTTAACCAGTTTAGATCACAAGGTTTTCTCTGTAATTCTGGGCTTTGAAACACTTTCCAGCCACTAGGAAACCAACTCTCTAGTCATTTTCAGTTCACACCCCTAGAAAAGAAGCCGAGTGATAATGAAGTGAAAAATCAGGGGTTTAAAATTAGACTTATGACTGCCTCAGCCGCATAGAGAGAGCCTGAGGGCCAGGCATAGGGCTTTCCCCTTTTCAGTCCCCAGTGGATCGCTCCTTTCCACAAACAAAATAAATAAATCAGAGCCAAGTACCCAGGAGCAAAGTGTCTGTGTGGGCGACCTCCCCTATTTTAAGACACATTATGAGGACAACCTTTTTATCCATCTCAGTGAATCATGTTCCACCCTCACTGTTTTCCTCCATTCTCCATCCCTCTTTTTCCACCTCTCTATCTTCTAAAAGAATTGCAGTACAAGGAAATAATAATGTTATTTCTTCATTTTCTGTCATTCACTCAAAGCTCTCCTGCCTCACAAGTTAAATCCCGAACAGCATGACAGTACAGCATGTCAGCGCCATAATCTGTTTGGGTTTAATGTCCTTCAACCTCAACTGTTTTTTGTGAAGTTGCTAAAGTGATTTTCACATTAAAGCCTCTCGAGTTAAATTATTACAATAGTTACTCTTAGGCTTTGTTCTGCTCAAGTGCAAAACACAAATATGAGGCTTTCCACTTGAAAAATGGCCTCTGCAATTTCCCGTAGTTGTCAGCTGTTGGAAGCAGCTGGAGCTGTGGTATGAATCCAGATCTCCACAGAGAGATAAGATATTGTGCTTCACGCTGGCTGACGCACACACACACTGCTCTGCTTTTTTACCAGCCCTCAATGATAAGAGGGCGACGGCAGCTTTGCAGTCCTGCACACTGTCTGAATGCTAATGAGGATACCAGTACAATCGGAGTTGTAAATGGACAAGTATCCTGACACTAATTAAATTTATTCCTGACCTCCTTTCCTCATCTACCCAGAGAGTGGTGGGGTGTGTTTGAGACCCCTGTGTGAATGTCACACAAGTGAACGAAGTATAACCAAGTCATAACTCACTCCTTGTGGCTCAGTATCTACACTGAGTCAGAAACAAAACTTAATTTTGCAATGAAATACGCAGCCACATGTAAGGAAAGTTACAGATGATCAAATATGATACCCTTCCTAAGCTCTATACCAAATTTATTGTTTCCAGATGGGGAACAAATTTGCTGAATTTGTATTGTAAGTTAGCGAATTTGATCAGGTTCCCCGGAGAGGATCAGCGTGAGTTTCTCGTGAAGTTACAAAGCAACATTAGCAAATTGATGATGATAAATAAGACTATCATGCCCTGTCTGTGGAGTTTCGGGAGGGGGGAACAGCATTGCAGCCAAATCTAGCCTCATGATTGCCACAGTCCCTACGCATTTTGAGGCTTTTGCTGAAAAGACTAATGCTGTCTTACATGACCACTAGAGGTCCTGTTATAAATGACATGTAATCATTTGATCCATGAACAAAACAAAAGTTTTATTGCTACTGTGTTATATATAAGTTCATATAAGAACCCCAGACTCAGGTTTTCTGCATATGTTTTTTTTCTGCATATAAGCATCTATGTGCTTCTTTCCTATCACACGTATGAGCCGTGTTGTCACTCTCCCTCCATCTACCCTCAAAGATGTGGCTCAGGAGAAAACAGATGGCATTGTGGGAAAGGTTCCAGAGCATCAATTCCTACCAGGCCCTCATCTCACTAGCAGGGCCTCGACGGATGCCTCTTTACACCTGCACGCTGTCAATCAGAAGTCACTGATGAAGCTGATGCTAGGAATAGAAGACTATAGAAACCTCATCTTCCTCCTCTCCATTTGAATGTCTTTTTTTCCCAGCAAGATTTGCTTAGAGGATAAGCAGCATCCAATGGTCTGTGGGAAGGGATTGAGAGTTAAACATGACAGGTAGATTGTATGAGAAACTATTGAGGCTTGGGTTTCGACATTAAACCTAGCATTAAAGTCCAGGTTGGGTCACTGGACTGCAATCACTTAGAGCACATATTTAGAGCTGTAGTAAATTCCCCCAAAACACTTTGGAAGATGTTTTTCGGCCAAAACACAGACAGAGGTGTTCAGGGATGCAACCACGAGATTAAATACCACTGTATTTTTAATCCATTTACTTGCAAGGTAGCAGCAGCTACCAGCCATTTGCTAGTAAACACTGGAATCGGCTATGGTTCAGGAGGTAGATCAGGTCGACCACTATTGTCAGTAGTCCAATCCCAGTTTCACACAGTTTTGTGTTCCTGTCCATGCAAAAATGTCCTTGGGCAAGATACTGAACACCAAATTTCCGATAATGGCTGTGCTGCTATTAATGTGGGATAGAGAAAGTGCTGGATATGTGTAAAGTGATTAAGACTGGAAAAATTAAATAAATACAGACCATTTTACGATGAAGCAGTCCTCTCCTCAGTCCTCACATTATTTAAGACACCTGAGGATGGGGTTAAGATAAACCTATCCAAATGCAAGAAACCCCAATACCAAAGCTGGACCTTTGCAAATGAGAGAAGGATGTAATGATAGTTGGAAAGATCTCAATGGAGACACAGGAGATTTTAATGAGTAGTAAATGTAGTCAGAATAAAATTACATCTAAATAGAATCTGGATATGAGTCTTACATTTATTCATTTAGCAGATGCTTTTATGCAAAGTGACTTGCAAATTAAGGACAACACTAAAGCTTTGGTACAATAGGAGACTTCAAACTGAGTCCTAAGTGCTAAATCTGTTCAATTAGACCAAGTGTATGAGATCAGGTTAAGTGCAAACTAAGTGCTAGTTAGTCATGTTAGGGTGTTAGAGGTGTTAGGAGAGGAAGCGTTCTCACAAGAAAGTAGTATTCAAGAGGTTTTTGATGATAGAGAGAGACATCACAGCTTTGACAGCATTTGGTAGTTTGTTCCACCATCAAGGAACCACACATATGAGCAGATACAAGCACAATTAAATTCTCTTTTAAAACTTCAAACCATACTGAAGTTTCAATGTCAAAACGTATCCATTGCGTCTTTTAAAATGATTTCCCTGGTGTTTGGAGCTGATTGCATTTAAAAGGTTCTGTTTATTAGCCAGCTCATCAGGTTTCCAAACCTGTATTGAATCAATATCAGCTTTTAGACCTAGTATAACTTTTTTTTTCTATTGATTACTGTATGTACAGATGCAGAGTCAGTTTGCTGGCAATAGACTTTATGTTAGGATGTACTAGTTCCATACCTCTCATTCTGAGCACAACAGCCTGTCAATAGAATCAAATATTTATCGTCGTACCTGTCTTCCATCAAAGCTAGTTCCATCAAGCTGGCTGCCTTTGCCTGTCTTTGCCCTGAGGTAAGCACTACAATGTCAGAAAAGTGGGAGTGAAGAAAAAGTCTATTATTTTTATTCACCCTCTCGATACTTGTACACTTTATGACTTTGGCAGAGCTGAGAGAACTTTTAAATTCGGGAACAAGATGAACTCTCATGCACCCTTGCTGAATTCCAAAACAGAGCCCTTGTCCACTATTTTGATTGCAATCATCTGCTCAGACAGAAAAGCTATGACATTATGCCAAGCGTTTTACGTCTTCCCCCTTTTCTACCTTATCAGTTTTTATTTGATTTCCAGCGGTGGTAACAGACAGCTAATCTAGCCGACTGGCTCTATTTTCAAAGCTAGCACTGTGGCAGGAATAACAAAGAGAGTGATGTGCTCCGGAGGAGAGCTGGAAGCAAGCTCAGAGGTGGTTGGAGAGAAGGGAGAATCAGTGACCGCTCATCATCATGCAATTAAGTCAGGGAAGAAGATAGGAGGTCTAAAGAGGAATTCAGCCAAGTTGAGGCAGTTCTAACTAGGACGAAAGAGGGAGAACAGCAAAGTGACTCCTCAATTAATATATAAAGTATGAGTACAGTATTGGTTCAAAGCAATAGCTGTATTGACTTTGGTGCGCCAAAAAGATGGGTCTTCAGCCATTTTAATGGCTTTGTGAAGCTGTATATAGATAAATGGTAATACCAGCACTCTTTCATGCTAAGAATGACAACAACAGTCCAGTGTTTACTAAGTAATGATTACAATATTCACCTCCTTCGTGTAGCATCTTGGCATGCAGTATTTTAAATAGCACTGACGAATGTGTAGCTTTTGCTCCTGGGAATGACTTTTTCAAGACATTTTTGGAAATGTCATAAAACAAAATGGACAATGACTTGGCTTGTATTGAACATGAATATTTGTACCAAAGTACATGACAATTCAATGTATGATTATTTAGACATTTAACTGACTGACATTTTCATTCCTGGAGCCAAACTACTGGCTTAAAATTTCACCATCCCAAAAAGAAATAAACATGTGGGAACACACATTTTAAATTCTGCTTTAATGAATTGAATTTTGATTGTGCTTTTTACTGCGGTGAAAATCATATTTAAGAATTTAAGCGTAACACACAAGAGACACTGGTCCTATTACTCATAATTGACAGTTTTCACAGGCATGACTTCTTAGTACTATCTACTACTATCTTACTTGGAACATTTTAGAAATATCAATTTCATTTTTATGCTATTCCTTCAAGATCATTGTTGACTTTTACTAGCAGAGGAACTCTGTCTGAATGCTCAGTATTTCTGGTCATGGTTGATGAATAACATTTGGTGCAAATGAAAGCTTCACACATCAAAACTTCTTGGTATCAATTAGGAAGTGAACCTGAGCTACCAGAGTTGAAAGAAAGCATGCAAACTCATCCAGCCCTTGATCTTCACAGCCTCAGGCCTTCTGCCAGTTTTACTAGTATCTTCTTCACGAGGATAAGGGTTTCCAACAATTTTTACATGGAGCACATCATTTGTATTTTAGGACATCATACAGACTTCCACAAAATTGTGTCGGATCAAGAATCCGGGTAACACATTTCAATCACATTGTGGATGCAAAACGAAGCTCCCAGCATGGTTTGGAAATGTACCAAGAAACCTCCTCAACAACAAGTGCTCTATTCACTTGATTTGGTCGGCACCCGACTGTGATTGCTATGTTCTCATGAGTCCAAGCAAACGCAACAGAGGGATAAAACGCCCGTGGGCTCAAAATAACTGCCTTAAAAAATCTGAGTTGTAGAACTGAAGAACAATTGAAACATGCTTGGAACAAATTAAAGATAGAGAGGAAAGAAAAGAGCTGCAGACAAAGATATACTACAGCTGAGTCTCAGTCTCAAAGAAGGGACTTTAACTGATAATCCCTTGACCATGGTGTTTCAGGCAGGTACTTAAACTGGCATTCTGAATAAACTGCCTCCTTTAACTCCAGTCCCAGTACATTTTATTCCACTTGTTTTGGTGACAAGAGAAGTTATCCTAAAATGCCATCATCCTGATGGCCAGATCTGGGAGACGTTCCAGTGGCTCTTTTGTTATTCACTTCTCTAGCATAACAGACATCTCTGGATAATCATGGACAAAAAGAAAGGTCTACAGAGAATTAAAAATGTAATATAAGCACTTTTTAAAAACCACACGTGTTCCCCTGATATCTTTCTTCTAATGTGATTAAAGGGGAAGGATGGTCCGCAGTTTTCAAGGAGGCTGTTAACTGTCACAAAGGAGCCCAAAGCCTCAGCAGCAGTATTCACAAGCATCCGTTTATCAACAGCCAACTATTAAGAGAATTACTGAAAGATGAAATGTATAAAAAAGTACTTTGTGCATCCTTGTGCTTTCAGCTGCAGTTGGATTCAAAGTGTTTGTGAGTTCACTGTCCATCACTCTCTGGGGAAAGCTGACAATCAGATGTGATTATACCAACGTGAATACACTGTGACTGTCAGAAAAATAATTCTCGCCTCGTCTACACAGGGCTGATATACAGACTCATGGAACTGAAAGTTTTCTGGCATAAGGGAGCTATGATCTCCAAACATATTTTATGTTGTTTGATCTTAGATTCTATACACGCTATGAGGTGATGGTGTGAATGTGTAGCATTAATAATTGAGCATGCTCATGCAATGCAGAAGTTTTGTAATTTATACATTGAATACTGAAAGTGTGAATATACAGAAGTGTGAAAAAGGACACAGCTGCTTTTGAACACAATGTGCGTCACCATGCATTTGATCTCTCCATCAAGTTAAAAATGAAAGTGCATTCTTCTAAGTTAGTGCCTGAGGAAGTGAAACTTGATTGGATTCCCAATGTTTTTACAGGGGTCTATTTGATTGACTGTTTACACCACAAGATATAGTCAGGCTCGACTGATCAGAGACTAAACTTTGCTGTCTCTCTTTCTCTTCTTATGTTGCACTTTTCTGGTCTTGATGACCACTGAAAGCACTTTATAGTACAGTTTACAGCCATCCAACCGTTCATACAGTGCATCTATGGGCAGCAGGTTTCTATCAGGGGAAATTCGGCGTTCAAACTCTCGTATTTTACTATTTTCATGCCAATTAACTAATCCCATTTCCCACTGCTGTCATAGTATTTTCTAGCACAACAGCCCCAAAGCACATTAATGGAATGTTTTAATGGCAGGCTCAGTTTTAAGTCATATAATCACATGTTTATTTTTGTAAATTAATTAGCCTAAACACAAGTCTCCATTGGAACAACAATGGAGTTCGATCAATGAGTGGTCCAAGTGCTTGAAATCCATTAGAGCTGACATTTATATCTAATCTGTTATGGCCCTCAAGTCTGATTAAAGTCCGATGCACCAAATGCCTGTCCTCTACACCAACTGTAACGTTTTGCTACATGAAGTGCTCTGTTGCTTTCTGCTTAGGCCTAGCAACTAGCAATACCACAGGCCGAGATAACAGCCCATTCTAAGCAGGCACGTTTGGAACAGGAAAAGCCCTAGTAGAAGAGTACTAGAAGTAAAAAGAATCTAACCCCCCCTTGCTCATTTCCAGCATTACGACAGAAGACCTTTATTGTAGCATACATTTTGGCTTGTCATAGGAAAATTAACAACATTAAAATGACTGGGTTCCATTACGTTGGGCTAGTAACAGGTTCACGCTGTGATTGATGTAAGTGAGCCGGCTTGAATGAAATTTGTCAAACATTTTAACGTTTGCCTTAAAAAAAAATTATATTTTTGAAAATTGACAATCCGACCACTTTGCCCACTTCATTGTAACTTCCTTTACAAACTCTTACTTTACATTTACACTATATACCTTTCATTTTTTATGTTTTCATGCTTTTGAGAGGAGACAAAAAGCAAGTACTGGTGTGTATTTTTGTAAATGAATGGAAACTTGTCCCACTTTAATCATATCAGTTTCTTATGCCTCACCTTCAAACAGAAACACTGAGGGAACGCTAAAGTACCTCTACCTTTACACATGGAGTGATGAGCTTTAAACACATATTTGCAATGCACGATGCAATAACATAATCCAGGGTGTGTAGAATTGCATAATGATATTATTTTATATGGAGAGACAGGTATCTTTAAATCTATTTCCTAATGCCTCGGATTTGTGTTGACTCTCATGTAGCAATGCTGCAACAACTGTAGTGATAACTGTATGTCTGCCTATAACCTCACCGTGCCGCAGCCCACACAGCCCTGCTCGTATTTAATTTATCACGAGCAATCTTCTTTCTTTCCTTTACCTCCTGCCTTCCCATGTTCTGTACCTACATCCCCTCTACCTCTGTCCATTCCATTTACTCTCCATATTCGCACACCTGACTGAAAGAGCACTAGTCATCTTGTATTTTAATCAAATTCACGATGCTTTTAGCATGATTCAGTGCTTACAGCTGCAGGCCTTAAGAGAAGATATTAAAACCCATCCGATGGTTGCTAAAGCATGTGAGCTATTCACAGTTGCTGTCTAATTTAGAGTATTCATCTTCTTTATCACCGTTTCCACTGCCTATTTATTCCTGTGCGGTGGCAAGTACAATACCTTTTAAACATTTTTTTGCTCAGGTGTAAGATTGTAAGAGCTAAAACCTCTATTCATTAGTTAATGTAGCCTTTTATAGTTGTCCAATGTAAATAGAGCACTGGAGCCTAATAGCTGAGCGCACTCAGTAGTTAGTGGAGACTTCTTGTAACAAGGGGTAAATTACTCTATTGATCTGTGTGCTCAGATAATGATGATGTTCCTCGTGTTTTCTCATTACAAGCATGCTACTGATGCTCTCTATTACCGTACCTGCCCACTACTACCAAGTTCGCCCCAGACAGTCAACAATCTCCTTTATGACTTGTTTACGTTCGCCAAGCTATTACCTCTAATGTGGTAGTGCGCTGAGATCATCACTATCCGTTAGGGGAGGACCAGAATGCAGTGCAATTGTCCTTTTCAGCCCCATCACTCCTGGAAGCTTCTCGGAACAAATTAAAAGCATATTTACGCTGCTCGAACAGAATGGGTTGTATTAGAGGGGCTATAGGAGATGTAAAGTGTAGACATATGACTTGAGGAGCTGTGACAAAGAGTGTGACTTAGGGTGGTTGTCATTTACACTGATGAACAAAAAAAGGCTTAGTGCACATTACACTGCATGCCCAGGCTTGCATTGCATTTCTTTATATTGCCGACGGCTGTGATCTCTTCTCTCCACTGTGCATCTATTTATTAGAACGGTGTGTTTGTGTGTGTGTGTGTGTGTGTGTGTTTGTGAGAGAACGTGTCAGCTGTCAGGCTCAGCGCTGATGTTGTTTGCTTGATCAGCTATCTAAAGCAAGCCGTGTTGCCAGCTTCCTCTGTTGTGATGGTGTGTTTTTGATAAACTCAGTGTGATGGGTTGAAGTAGCTGTCAGTACATGTGCAAATGCTTGACAGTGTGTACCAGGTCTCGAACTGTGGACCCCGATCCTCAGACTAAACAGACAATCAGGGATGTAAACTGGGAGAACAATGTAAGCATAAAGTCATGTAGTTACCTACTTGAACACCACCTACTTTTAGCATATAGCTAACCTATTCTGGAAAATTAGCACCTTATAACATGTAACTTCGCTAGGGTCCCTTAATTAAAACTAGTTTAATTATTTCATAAAGCATGGGATCATGGGAGTTGTTGTCTTCACCGCTATTTCTATAAATGTACATGATTCAACTAAGGCACAAATAATGTTCACAGATGAGGAACTATGTTAGTTTTACCTATGTTACGCAGCAAACGGAAAAAAATAATCATAATCCATTAAAAGTGACCAATGCAAACAATGAGTGGATAAAAAAGCCAACTAGCTAACCAGAGTGCTTTCTCTTTTATGATATGATGTTTGTCCTACACAAGTCAACATTATATATAACGTAGATCTGGATGTTTTTAGACAATATATATGTAGACAGAGAATTGATACATAATATATCTTATTATAATAATAATATAAACCATACTGAATAAGCTTTAAGTGGCTTCTGTTTGCAATGTATTAATGGGGGTTAAAATGTGCTTCCTTTTGTCCTGTGATTTTTAAGCTGATTATTAAATTTTCTTTGTGATGGACATATGATGCTATCTTCACAAAAATATCCTTGAAAAGCATTACATTAAAATATGTGCATTATGTCCATGTAAGTTCTGTAAATCAAAACAACTGTATTGAAGTACATGTATTACCTTGATGTTGGTTGCAACCCACCGACAATCCGCTTGAAGAAGGAGTAAATGAAGATATTGAGGCGATGGATAAAAAGATAGCAGAAATGCCACTCTCCAATAAACCTAACAAAGAAGAAGACGACGGGTCACTGACATATAGTTCATTTTTTCTAAGAGGCTCAGTAATTTCCTGACCACTACGCTTTTTAGCAGACATGACTCAAATGGGAGGAAGTAGTGCATTTGTTGGACACTATTTTCAGCAGCAGATTAATCCACATTTGTTTGGTGAGTGTTTCTGGCAACAAGACATGTATCTTGGACTGAGTCAAAATTAACTCTAATATGTGTGTGTTCTTACTGATGAGGCAACATGTCGTCCAGCGTAGCTCACTGATATATTTGTATTCGTTTTTGGACGCCAATGCGGCTCTGTTGGATAGCTAGGAAGACCCAAAGCCAGCTTGTATTCAGGCCATGTGAACATTTATGTGCAGTCTATTATTATGAGTCCAGAATTCATGTACTGTTTTACAGCAACGCTGCCAAAAAACTGAAGTGCAGCAAAGTGGTTCCTGGTGTAATTTAGAGGCAATTTGTTATAAAAGCTGAGACAGTATAATCAGTGTGATGTTATAATGTTGAGACATGAGATGAGCGCAGCTAGAAGTGTTTTTGTTGATTGACTCAGTCCAATATACAAGCAGCTCAAAGTCCTGTGCTTATCTGACAGGCTGGATTTATGTTCATGAATATAGCACAAAAGCCAGCGTTTTTCTGAAATAAATTCAGCGCAGAGTGAAAATATGAGCCCCTCATCCTGCTCGTAATAATTACCTCACTACTCGCCCAAGTGTCGGGACTCCAAAAGAATAATGAGAAAGCAGATTGGTATCTAGTGGCTTTGCTTTGTTTGCAACCTTTCCACTGCATTGACTTTGTCTGGTAGTTGTTGCTGCAGAAACATGACAAATGAAGTAAGCAAGTCTTATTCAACTGTACCTCCCACCAGCTGGCGAAATGTGATCTCTTTCAACCCCCTTCTCATTAGATTTTCACATAGAATATGAGGGATTACATGCTTTCATTCTCTTCTCAGAAACTTTTGAAGTTCTCCTGCTCCACTTTGTGTGTTTCTTTTTAAAACAGAAAAAAAGTTTTCGAGTTTATCATTTGCATATCTAAGATTTCATCATGTAAGGCTTCATGGTCTCTTTTTTTTCTTCGCACAAGCTCCACCATGATGTTCTGCTCTATTTTGCTGTTGTGAGTACTTCACTTCACTAGCCAGGGATTATCGATCCCACGAGATGAAAGAATTACCAATTAGAAAATGAGCTGCTTTTTACTGTACATGCTGTCTTAGAGGCCGTGCCGTGTCTCGGTTTCACTGTTGGACAAACACGATTACACTCCTCTGTTCTGTCATTCCAACCACACTTCACTACCCGCGCCTCCCAGCCAGCCTCTAGCCATTTACCCTGACATGAGCAATCAGCCTGAACAACAGATATTGTCTGAGAAAAAAAGCTGTCATCCTTTGCACAGAGTGTACACTGCTTGCTATGAAACAGCCACATGAAACAATAGTGTGAAGATATGAAGCTGGAGAGACTTATATTCCAGAGACTTTCTTCATTATGCTGTGCCACACTTCTAAATGACTTTCTTAAATGTTTAGCTTCTATGTCTCTTACCTCCAGTTAAAGAAAGCAAATTTTGATTTCATATTTTTCATATAACAATTATTTCAAAGTGTCACAAAACAATATGATGACAAATGATTGGATTATCCACAGATCATGTCTTGAATGTTATTGTTTCAAAAGTCAAGGCATTACCTTATCATGTCATTTTCTGACCTAATAGTGACATCATCATGACATTATTCCTGCTAATTATTCTGTATTAATTTTAATTTTTCTTTCAGAAATGCACGCACACACACACACACACACACACACACACACACACACACACACACACACACACACACACACACACACAGCCATGTCTCCTTGACTTGAGAGGATGTTACATCGACTTACATTCATTTCCTGTTGACGTACCATAACTACAGTTACTACTTGGGTAACCCTAAGCTAAATCTAGCATTAAAACATGTCTTCACGTTTAAATGTAAGGATTTACATTATGGAGACGTGGTTTTTGTCCCCATGAGGAGGAACAATCCCCATAATGTGACTGTGTTAACATATTTAAGTCCCCACAACATGAGTAATACCTGAACCACAAACACACACACACACACACTAAAAGGGAGAATACATCAATCAGCCACAACATTTAAACAGGCGTCAACATTGATTGGTGTATATCTGGGGCCTCAGGCATTCGCTGTAATTAATTTATCAAAATGAAGGCTTATCAGACAACAACAAACAACACAACAGGTCATAATATGAAATGAAGCGTAGGAAGACATTGTTCCTGTATTTTATCCGTTAGAACACCCTGGTTACCATAAAGCTCATTTATGCTCCCTTGTGTACAAAAAGAGATATGTCCGTTCAAACGATGTCACTGTTACTGCCATCATACTTCGATGAATCTCCGTAAGCTTTAGAAGATGTGCACAAGTACAGATAAAATGAATGAAGAGTACGAACAGAAGGCTCCATCCGTTTCTGTATATCTAAAGTTGAGCTTAAATTAGCCTTCATGCGCCCGTTTGACCTCTACCACTCATAAAGTAGAACCCAACTAATGAGTTAAAGAAGCTATAACACTACATAAAGCTGAGAGAAAGTGAAAAGTTTATTAATTTACTATCACCAAAGACAGCATTACTCATAGGCCCATAGTTTATATGCTGGTGGGGCGGGGGTGGCTGAGGGGTAGAGCGGTCCTCTTCCAACCAGAAGGTCAGCAGCTCGATGCCAGCCTTCCCCATCTGCATGCCAAAGATACTGAACCCCTAATTGCCCTTCATAGAAAAAAGGGTGAATGGGTGAATGGCAAAACTGTACTGTAAAGTGCTTTGAGTGGTCATCAAAACTAGAAAAGCTCTATATAAATATAAACCATTTACCAGACCATGTTATGTTTAATGCCTGTGGTTTGGAATCTTTGGAAAGTGTATACCTGTAGGTATAATGTCAGGAATATCTAATATATCTGAGGTGCATTGCAGCGTGTTGTCAGTTTATTATCTCAATTACTCTTCCACTAGCATGTTTCAGACAAGGCCACTTGCCACTTCCCACCTCTACCTCCTGAAGAACAGCCAAATACGTTCTAAAGATTTCTGTGGTCTTTCTAGGCATCTCCCCTCACCCCTGTCACCTCGCCGGAGAAACCCAAAAGACTTCCCATCACTCACTCCTCTCTACCTTTGCCTTCACTGACTCCAACGCACCTCTCTCTTCCCGCTCCCTGTTCTTATCTCCTCTTTGGTTTGCCTCCCCTTCTCTCTCGTTCTCATCATTGATTTTTTTTCAGAACTTCTATAAAATATTTACAATGTGTGGGCAGACTCCTTTCTCTGGGAATTTAGAGGAGGGGGCGTGATCGTTTTGAAAGCGAGTGGTAAAAAGAGTGAGGGAGCGGGAGCGAGGGGAAAAGCAAGGGGAGCGGAAAGAGGAGAGGAGAGAAAGGGGCTGATAAGAGCGTTGGAAGTCCACCATAACTCGCCGCTTGAATATCAATGGCTCACTTTGAAACAGCTCCTGATTATAAATAAATAAACAGCCCTGATAAAGATCGTTATTCAAGGCTTTTGTAATACCATGTTTACCCCTAAAACCTTGCAGCCGATCATGAGCGAATTCTGGTGATGTCAACCTTTGAACACGATTCGTTCTTGTTTTCCATCTTTCCCCTGTCCTTTGTTTTCACCTGCGGCTCCGCGCTCTTCTTTTGTCTGTCGAAATGTGGTTTCACTTTACAACGCTGCCTCTCCCCTCTGCTCGGATCGCTTCCTAATTAAATAAAGCCCTCAGGACTTGAACTCCTAATCTGTCAGAAATGCAGGACGACAGCATCTCCTTATTCTTGTAACCCAAGCTCATGATTGAAGACTTCAAGAAAACCTGATTTTCCTCGCTTTTACAAAGACTTTTACTAAACCAATGACTGACTGCTCTGTCAAGTCAGCCAGAAGTCTCTAGAAACGCCTTCAGGAGTGATTGTTTCACAACTACGGGTTTGAGAAGACTTCACAGCATAGTAGAAACACAGTCGTTTTTAAACTTTCAATATTGTACAGAAATAAACTTTCACTCAAATATGGAATAAATGTATACACTTACACATTTGTCACATAAATATCTTATTTTTACAAGATGATATTTGTATAGCCATACTACCAACAGTAACAGCAAATATTGTTTTATATATATATATATTTAGGTTTTAATGTTTGTGGTTATCTTCAAGCCACACCACAAGAATGTACCCTGTGGTGCAAGAAAATAAAGCTTCCTGGGCTGGGAGTGTTTCATTGAGCAGAATATAGACGTGTCCATGCCTGTGCTTCAGCTAATCATCGTGTTTGGGTGGTTTCTTAGTTGTTTAGTTTGTCAGCAAGATTATTGAAAAACTATGGAATTATTTTTTTTCTCCACTCTCCTTAACAATTCAAGACAGGATTTTCTTTTTGATATTTTAACCAATTTCTTCCTCGGCATGTTTAGTGGACCGATATCTGTGTGTAGTTTCGTGTGGCTTGATATAATTGAAGGGGACAGTTGGGCCTAAGTAGAGGTACATGTATGTGCTCTACTGAGTTGGACCTCATTATTAATAACCACGTAACATACATTACTGAGACAGTTTCCTGATTTCATGAGACTACTAGTGCAACTCTGCTAAGCCTTCCTTCATGTGTTCTTTCTCAGGTGGGAGGGACGATGTACAACACGGGCCGCCATGTCTCTCTGCGACTGGACAAGGAGCATCTGGTTAACATCTCTGGGGGGCCGATGACATACAGCCATCGCCTGGAGGAGATCCGGCTACACTTTGGCAGTGAGGATGGTCAGGGCTCTGAACACCTGCTGAATGGACAAGCCTTCTCTGGAGAGGTGAGTGTGTGTGTGTGTGTGTTTGTTTGACTGTGTTTGGGCCTTAAATGAAATGGAATTTTATGGAAAATTATATTGCAACTGGCCAAGATAACGGAAATCCACAGAACGTTGAGGCTTGTGTGTCCTGGTCAGTAAAGAGGCCAGACATGCTGGAATTCACTTTCACTATTTACTTCACAGCGGCAGCTTTGCCATGATGAGTTTCTCAGACCACATTTTTCAAACATGTCAAGGTGAAAGTGGAAACACTTTTGATATTGTTGTTGACTGCACTTGGACATCTCCATGGTTATAGTCATAAACTCTGGGGTCGTAAAAAGTCATATTTACAGCATTTCAGCATGGCAGTAATATAAATTGTATCATTTAAATTGAGCACCATGGATAAATATCTGTGTCCACATTTGAATGGTATAAATTAGGGGTCAAACAATGTTTTTTCAAGGCCTTTATTGTTAATTATTGGTAGCCAAGGAGACAAATACTCAATACAATACAATACAATTATATACTATAGATATACTATAATTACTGTGACAGAGGCAGTAGTATACGAGGATATTGTGCAATAAACTCATGTTCTAAACAGTTGCCTGTTTACATTTCAGCAGATACAAAACAATATAAGAATTCTTCTTCTTCATTTGGTGTATTGTTGGGTGGCAACCAACTTCAAGGTGCATTACCGCCATAGACTCTGTTTCAATATCCTACTTCTTCATCTTCCCCATTCCCTACTGTATCTCCTATAACCTTCGATTTTTGATAGCCTGTCCTACTTTTTCGTTCGGCGAGTGACCACCTATTGTGTTGTGTGTAAATCAGAGTTATCGAGGCCAAATTAAATTATGTTGTCCAATCCTGTCTTCCTCAGATATGGTAAATACTATTTCCAAGCTCTGTTCTTCCGCTCCATGCTTTGCAGTAATATAAGCATTATCTTGCTTCACCATTCTAATATTCGGTGTCCTTTTATCTCTGTTGATGTCTCCACCAACACCTGAGAAAAATGTCAGACTCTTTAGCTGCTAAGTGCTTATCATTAAATGTTCCCATGTGTCGGTTTGTCAGTTACCACAGAGAACTGAAACTCAATACTGAGTTAACTTAAGTCAGGATTTGCAGGTCCTTGCATAAAACTCTGTAATAAACTTTTAAAATGCAAATTATTTCTCCGGACATGAACTTAAATTATAGCAGGAGCAGTGGCTACACCCCAAAAAAAATACTTTCATAAATCAGTGTGCTCATTAATGGGCTTTCAGGGAAATCATTAATTGAAACCATTGCTCCCTAAAGAAATATATCCTGTCGGAATGAGGCTTTTGTCCATCTGCAAGCAAAATATAGTCAAATTAACTGAATGTTTGTTGAAAATACACTTTTTTTTTTTTAAAGGCAATAGCTTCAATTGGCCCTTGAGGGGTGAATCCCTAAATTTACATTTCAAGTACGGTTTGATTTTGAAAAGCTACTTCACATCTAAATGAGTCAGAATTTGCTCCAGTATGCAAAGAATCCTGTGGCACTCCAAATGAGTTTCCACATGATGGCAGCAATTTGCAGTTTGCTTTCAGCCAGCGACGAGTTGTCTCTGAGGTTGACAGTTCAGCATTTAACTCTTGTTCTTGCACACATCTTTTGCTCATGAACACACACACACACACACACACACACACACACACACAGTGTTGCGCTGTGCTATTTTAAATGTTTGACGAGTGAATCAATTAGCTTCCCTGGCTTTGATTGTTCAACAAAATCATAAGTCACTCACGCCACTGCATTCCACCGCTGCCATCTTATGAATAACCAGTTTGTGTGGCAACAAAATAATTGCAGTCTTGACAAGCTAATTTATTATAATTAATGGCAATCATTTATCCTCCCCTCAGAGTCTGAGAGCTGATATTCAAATCATTATAAAAGCAGTGTTTACTGCATCCTCCAGGGTGGAAGGAATTGTAACTCACATGCGCACACGCACACTCAATCACACACATCACTGTATATCAAGGCTCCTGCTGGGGATACATGCTTTACTTCACCCCTGCCGTCAGGGCCTGATTTGCCCCTTGTGGGTTAACGATGCTGGAGGAGCCGTTCAGAGCCAAGTGGAGAAACTGAGAGGAGATTTGCCCCTGATATGTGAAATGTGATGCCACATTGTTGCAACATTGCACTCAGCTTCCCTAAGGCAGGCAACAGAGGGGAAAATGTGTCTGCAGCAAATAATTTCCTTTGGGGGAATAGACATGCCTTTAATATACTGACCATGTGTATTTATATGTTTGTGCAGAATTTAAACTCCCCCCAGGTTGCTTAAATGCCAAATTCCCGGAAAGAAATCGAAACATGTCTTTAGTGTCCTCAGCAGCATCTATACCCTTGTGGGCAACTAAACACTTGGTAGAATTTATTTTACCTTGGGATTTGTCCACATGCTCACATAATTGGTTGATTGCTTTTCATCTGGACAAAAAGCGCTGCAGACACTGAAAAGCTGATATACAGGTGATAAATATTTCAAGCCAAGGTAAAATTGAACATCGCCCAATCAGATCGGAATTAAAATCAATCCCCAAAAATCAGTGGAAAAGAGGTCAATGATAATTCAAGGAACAAAGTGGTCTCATACGTCAGCTGCTGCTTTACAGACCTAGAGATTCTCATGGCAGCTACTTATGGATAATGTAGCTGACCACGGACAGAGACAGACCAGAGGTTAACAGCTTTGTGGTGCAGCAGCGTCGGACTGACATTTTGATATTTAAGCTGTAGTTGTATCACCAGGCGACCTGTGATGGGCCGAGCTCAAAGGCCTGAGGAGTCACAAGTGGATATTGAATATAAGAGCTTAGCAAACAAGCAAAATAAATTCTGGGCGGAACTGAAATCTGGCCATTGAACGAAAGCAAGTTAACGAACCAAGTGGTCTAATAAACACAGAACAAAAGGGAACCCAGATTCTGAGTGATCTGCCCGATTACACAGAACATAAATGGCAAATGCAACTAAACAGGATATTTGGACAGTTGGTCTATAATTTGAAAAAAACATTTAGTTTGTGTTGATCAAAGAATAAAATATCTCTCAAAATACACAAAATTAAGTTTAATGAAATACACAAAATCCATCCACTCATTATCAATACTGCTTATCCCTTGAGTGTGAGGACTGGAGCCAATCCCAGCTGACATCAGGCGGAAGGCGGGGTACACTCTGGACATGTCTCCAGGGTTTCACAGGGGGACATACGAGCTGTGTGTCAATTTAGGGGCTGCATCGTTCGTAGGCTACATTTGGAGACTGATTGCGTCACAGCGGCGCCACTAGATTGTCCCAATTCAAAGGCTCCTTCAAAATGCAGCAGACAAATGTATCCTTCCACCCCCGAGCAACGGAGGCTCTACCAGATGGATCCTTCCCAGCCCAGCATATCCCATGATTCACTGCGCTTCAATGACAAACTGTTTTTCGTAGAGGTAATGGCTGCAAAGAGCAAGGAGAAAACGTCAGCTGAATTTTTTTTCTAACTGGAGGTACTCAACCGAACAGATAACATTTAACATATACACGTTTTCAACATTTTTCATCAAGCGAAGAACATTTTCCTTCAAGCTTTGTTGCTAGGCGACAGCTATAACGGCGGGACAAGCTGGTGATGCAATAGGAAGACTAGACCGTCTCCTTTCGGTTGGGCTGCGTAGACTGGGTCCTCGCTAGGGTACAAACCACCATTTACACCTGTGGGCAATTTAGATTCATCAATTAAGCTACATGTCTTCGGACTGTGGGAATCTTGCTGTGAGGAGCCAGTGTTAACCAAAGCATCTAACAAGATAATCAACTAAATAACCCCACCCCCCCCTTGATGTGGCAGGCACTTTGTACAGCCTAACTGGCACTTCCTGTATCCATCCTCTTTGTAAATAACCCTGGCAGTGCCAGAAACACCGGCTCCAGTAAAATAGAAACATAATTAGAAAAATGTAAGATAAATTAATGTTGAATATGGAAAAGTAAACTACATGTTTGCAATACAAATTATACAGCTCAGGTACTATGAGTGCGTTGTAAGCAAAGAATCATGTGTTATCATTAATGTGTTGGAGTATGTGTGCATATGGGTGTAAAAACAGATAAAAAACGGAAGAATTAAGTGTCAGTGTGAGTTATGGGATTTACCAGCTTATACCGCTGCTCACAACAGTTCTTCAGTTCAGTCTGTTTGACGAATACATGCATTAAAACTGGATATAGGTGACCAGGCAGGATGCAGGAGGAAGGAATGGAGATTTACCGGGCTGACACTCGAGCTGTCTCTCTTCCCCTTTTCCAGACTTTTGGGGGAGAACAGAGCAGAGTCTTAATTTATATTTCATTTCAGATTTCCCTTGTGATGTGTAATGTAAAAAAAGATTTTAATCAAAAGATGCGGTGCTAGGAGGTTCTAAGTTTTGCAAATGTATTTTATCGATAATTGGTGATTTTAGCAGCAAGAGCAAACTAAATATTTACATAAAAATGCACAGAAGGTATATATAAATGTATATAAATCATTAAACGATACCACTCACTTCAGACTGGTTAGTTTGAACTCCAACTCTTTTTTTTATTTATGGGAAAAATGTCATGGTTCAGTATTTGTCATGATTATCCTCATACAATTTGCTGGGAGGTTTTCAAGGGTTAATATTTCAGTCTTGTAATACATTACACTCCAGACACCACTGTATCACATTTTGCAATATGATGTTACTTCATACAACATGAGCTGTAACCTCCTGTTTGCAGGTTATATTTTTCATTCGATTTGTTAGACGATGCCAAAACTGTTGGCTGGCTGTTTGGTTGGTGTGGAACTTCTAGTTCCAACGTCTGGCACCAGATCTCGGGCACATTCTTGGTTGACAACATGTAGTCCAAATTTATATCAAGTCTTAACATGAGGATTTTGAGTGTTCTGTTTTCTCAGCAGAATAAGTGACACCACTGCTCAAACAGTCTGATAGTTGAATCTTCAGTAGATCTTCCAAACTGCAGGGGAGCAAGACCAGGGCAGGTTTTTGTTTAGTTGTTTAACATCCCATTCCCTTTTGCCATGTTCTCCTCTCTTTAACAACTGTTTCTGAGTGAAATGGCAGCTAGAAAACATCCTCCTCAATCCTCCGCCACCTCCCGAGACAGCTCACCCCAGTCTTTCATCAAACCAGAGCCGTGACTTCAAGGTCCAATAGGATGTTTCATAATCAAAAATGCAGAAAATCTCACTCTCACTCTCTCCCCCTCTCTCTGACTACCTCTCGCCCCCATCTGCAGATGAGTGGTGGCAGTGCATGTCCTTGAAACGTGAACAAAGCGAGAAATATTCAAACTTTTTAAAGCAAAGCATCCCTCTGAAATGGCAGTCTGTGGGAGGATGCAGGGAGGGGGGGGTTGTGTGTGTGTATGTGTGTGTGTATGTGTGGGTGCATTAACACTCCAGAGCTGTCGTCTTTAAATCACCCCTTAATATCTCCACTCATTGAGCCTTTTTCTCTGCTTGCTTGTAACTTTTTCTGACTCTTGCTGTGTTTGTGTGTGTGTGTGCGTGCAACACATTTCAGACATAAGACTATAGACGTTTTTCCCTATCTTTATTCAAGAGCGTGGTCTTTTAGTTCCAGTGCATGACTTGTTGAATTTATGTTCAGAATGTGCATTACTCTTCATCAAAACCCTGCCCTTGCACTAAAATAGCCCGTTTGCACTTAAATTTGCTCTGCTTCTGCTCGAACTGTGTGCTTGCTCTCAGATATTTTGCTGCTCGCATGGATTTCCTGCGCTCCAGCTTCAGCCCCTCTCCGCACTCGGGCTGCTTTCTGTGCGCTCGTGAATCGTCTGCTCTCAGATTTCTCCTCTGCTCTTGGGTTTTTTGCGCTACAACCCTGTCAAAAGTCCCCAACCAACAGACTGCCAGGTGTCGTGTCGACCACTGGTCGAGCAATGAAATGAACGATATGATCCCTGCCTCATTGCGGGCACGTTTGCTTTACTTCAGAGCAGTTGCTCTTTGACCTTGTTCATCCACTCCTTCCCTCCATGGCTTTATTAGATGGACTTCCCCTGTCCTTCTATTCCAACAAGTCATAGAGAAAGCAAGGGGAAGTCATCACAACCTGAATACAAATTCAACAAGTCATGCGCTCGAACTGAAAGACCACACTCGAATAAAGATAGGAAAAAACCAACATATAAGACCATTTAATTTTGGGATGGTTTGTACAATTTAGGACACAAGCCATTTCCCTGAAGGAGAAAAATCTGATTGGGTCAGTGGTCAAAACCGTGTTGCTTTGGTTAACTGAAGATTTTAAATTGGTGCAGTGAATATGAGTGACTGGTTGTTTACCTCAATATGTCAGACCTGTGATGCACATGCAACCTTTCCACCACCAAGGATGGATGGATGGTCAAGTTCAGGTTAGGTTTAGAGTAAGTCTGCAGGAAGTGATTGGAAGTGTATGTTATGTCCACAAAAGTGATTTGTGACACAGTTCTTCTTCATTAGATACCAGGGCAACTTATGAAACACAGTAAAGTTCGACAGCTCTGCAAACTGCAGCTATGCTATGGTCTCCCTCTCTAAATCCGTTTCAACTAAAATGGACCATTATAACCTTTGAGGAGGATTACTCAGAACTGTTGCATTAGAGTTTATCTTTGAACAGCAAAACAAATGTAAATATCTGTAGGAAACATGCATTTATTTATCTTTATCATATCATTACATCAGTGTTTTTACAATTAAAACTGAAGTGCGCCCATATCAGTAAAATATACTGAGTTGTTGCTGAAGACCAGAACCAAATCATCTGCATAGAAATAATTAATGATGGACAACTGTGTGTGTGTGTGTGTGTGTGTGTGTGTGTGTGTGTGTTTACAAATGCACCTCTGTTGTATGCAAGTCTCTGTGTGAGAGACAAAAATTGATGTACTGTGTTTTCAATGGTTCGCCCCTGCTCTACAGAACATTGCAGTACTTGAAAGTTAAATTATGCAGCCTGTGTGTGTGCGGCCAGCTCAGCTCTGCTCCCCTGGAGCTGCTGTGTGGTCTAATCTGAAAATGAAACACCTTGGTCTTTTAATAAGTGCTAAAATATTCAAAATATTATTCCAACACCAGGTTGACTCCCCTTTTAGACACACAGAGAGCACTCAACCATCCCATTATTGTCTGATTAAAAAGGAGAACTATGTTTGATCAGAAATGCCCTTTACAAGTCATTCTCATTTACACTGACCTCAAATGTTGAGCCTGAAAATTCTGATGCCAATGTGTTTATGCCAATATCACATTTGCTTTAATCGGACAACATTCCACAAAACATGCAACGCATCGTGTGAAATCCAGTCAGAGGTGGCAGTACACGCACATGGGACACGTTTGTCTTCAAATCGTTGTTGGAGAAAGCTACTCTGTCACAAGCATCGCTCAGAAAGGATCTCTTGGTTGCCTAAACCTAACCAAACTCTGAAAACTTCAAATAAAAATGAAGGAAAAACTACAATATATTTACATGGATCAAACAAAATAACTGGGACCTCCAGTTTCCCGGCTGAAAGTCATGGGTTTGACCCATTCCTCCACCCCAACCTGCTCTTTATGCAGACTTTGCTCCTATACCTCACCTGACTTCCTACAAGCTGTCTGGCAAAAAGGCTTTCTGGCAGCAAAGCTTTCTTGTAGAAAGCCTTGAAGGCAAACGTCTCCCATGTGCGCAATGCAAGATGCCCGGGTTAAAGGACCATTCTGCTGAATGATTTAGCAGTTAGAGAACGGTTGGCAGGATAGTAAAGTGTACCAGAAGTGTTTAGATTGATTTCCTTCCTTCCAGGCAGCCACTGCTTTGTGTTCACTTCAGCAGGCTGTGGCTCCAAAGAGCGGAAACATAGGTGATCCATCACAGGGAAGAATTCATCTGCTTTATTCCGTTGTCAAAGTTATGTTGAAGTAAGGTCATAGAGGGGCTACAGAGAAAACACAATACTTACTTAAAACCACCAAACCGTTGCGTCTGTGTTTATTGTTTGCTTTCTAATAGTGACTATCTGGCAATATAATGTAACTTATTATTTCATTTTTTTGTGTTACAAAGAACGCTCACCTTACAAGTCAATTACATTTTTATGTTCAGTACTTCATTTTTTTTTTTTTTATGAACAGCATCATCCCCAGTTCAGGTCAGGCAATGGAACCTTACAATCTATGGCATGTCTGCAGGTTTCAGGTCATCTATCTTTTGTCAGTATAGCAGGACTTTAGAAAAGCTGTTAATGCAACAGCAATGAGAGATTTAAACATGGCCCCTGTTTGCAACACAACATGATCATGAAATAAACTGACAGTCCAAGCTTCAACCCTGCAAATTGCAAATATAGCGGAATGGATAAAAGTGGTTGTGAGGAAAGAGGAAAGACGTCATCAAGCTACAGCCATGCCAGCAGCTATGCTTAGGCACAGTGGTGCTTTGAGCTAAATGCTATTTTACAGGAAAGGTAAAAATATTTTCGACCTACTGGTCTTGGACTTGGCTCCTTTGGGGATCATATAATTTTACTTGCAACCTCTGACAAGCATTGTGTCTTAAACCCCACTGTTTTTTAGGAAATGGTTGGTTGAATGTCCTTTGCTGATTGGTAAACATTTTTAAAAACTTTTGGAATGGGATATTTTTGATCTACAAACAAAACAGCCACCATATCAGTTTTGAACTGGTCAATATCAACATCTGATATTCAGTGGTATTATTAAATATATAATTTTAAGGGTCACACAACCCCCCAAGACAGCTACATGATCCCTTCAGTGTTGTTGAGAAGTTTCACAATAAAATGCATCCAAAATGATATATTATAACTTAAGATCCATACATTCAACAACCAATATCCATCCGGTTAAAATATATTGTTGGAAATAACAAAGATGTAAAGACACACCTTAAATGTGACTGAAAATTGGATTTAAAAAAAACAGTTTCTGCTAAACAACCATAAGACGCCATTGACAGACGACCAAACAGGCTTTGAATAAAAGGACAGATTTATTTAGATGTGAAAATTGATGGAGACATAATGTATGTGCATACTTTAACAAAATAAAACATTGGCTAATCATTTTTTAATATCTTCCTGTAGATCAAATTAACCGGCTCGTGAGACAATTTATGAACACAAAACAAACACAACAGATTTTTTTTTTTTATTTATGAAAGCTATTTTGTCTGTGATAAAAGAAAATAACATGGAACATGTCCTTGAAGATGCTCCCTTCTGGCTGCCTGCCTACCTGTCAGGTCAGGGTCGAGATGAATGAAACGCACAAGTAGCTGTTATGTGTCAAGGCAGAGAAGAATAATGTCGATTGTGAGAAAAGAAAAGCAATGTGAAATGGACAAACAATAAAGATAAGCCATTGTGTCCAAAAGACAGACCTCAAGCGTCATTGTAGCTTGAAATATGCAGCTAAACTGGATGATTATTGGTATAAAAGATAACGCTCTACAGCAGAGTTTTGGGTGCTCATCAAGCAGCTCTCACAAAACCATATCCTGACAGAGACAACGTTACAGAGGCCAGGCTTTGACTCATGATATTGAAAAACCTCGAAGGAAACCACAGGAAATCTACAGCAATGACCAAAGCAAACCCTGCTTGACTTAGCGTGGGGGATCCCTGCTGAGTTTGATAGAAGGGAGAACTGCTGTCTTTACCAGACAAGCCTGGCACTACCAAAGATGAAGATTGGTTTGAACCAGTTGCTCTGACCAGAATCATGAGAATCATCATCATCACAATCACAAATTAGAGCAAATAGAAGCAGTTCCAGCCCTCTCATTTAGACAGATAAGTAAAGTATATGTAAGAATAGTATATTTGTATAATACCTTAATCTAAAATACAATATTAAAAAATAGCAAAGATTAAATTGACTAATAATAGTTAAAACCACAGCAACAAACAGGAAAGAGACACAAATACAAAATAGAGAATATAATATGTGTGATAACTGTTATCTCCTATTCCTTACCTCCTGTGAGGAAACATTTTGATGATGAACCAAAATCCTGTACATGGTGCGTTTAAATAATATCCGTGCGAGCAGAATAACACGGTTGTTTCAAAAAAAAAAAGTGAACCTGTACAAACTGAAGGAGACAGCGCTCTTTGCTGCAGACAGGCTCCAGCTGTATTTGTTACAACTCTTGTCAAGTGTCGGAGAAGGATTCGCCATAGGCAGCTGTTCCAAACATTTTAAAGCCCCATCAATCACGGACACGCAGCTCATATGTCCCCTTTCAAACACAGTCACACACATGAAAAATCACATTCAGCTACTATCGCTGGTCACAGAGCTTCAATTAGGAGAGCGCGTCCCGATTTCTTTTCTCTTTGATTTATCATTAATCTCTATTAAATGGCACATTAATCCCTATTAAATGGTGCATTTCGCCTGCGTCTTTATTGTGTTGTGATTGTGGTAGATCTTCAATTAGAATCACATCACCACATTTACAAATAAATACTGGGTAACTAAATTTGAGATTATGGTCGATTACCACAGTCATATTAACGCAGATGATGGATTCAAAGATGATGATTTCTGTAGCGGAAGCTGTCTTCTGTCATCCGGGAAAACATCTGAATAAAAACCAGGTACTCCATGTGCATAATCGGAGTGCGATTGGTGCGGTAGCAGACCTCGTCCGTTTGTTTGTTTTATGGATCCACACTGCAGTTAATCTGAAGGAGGAAGGACAGATGGCTGGGAATTGAGATTGAGAGAGTCATTTCCATTCCAGCGCTTTTAAACCCTCTCTCACCGTTAATGTTGAACACCTCTCTTCCGCTATCGACTTGCTGCCTTCATATTTCCCTGCCCCACGGGCCAGACCAGCCATTAGACCATAAAGAGACCCCCCTTCTTCTCCAACACACACACACAAATACACACTCATGCACACACACACACACACACACACACACACAGTCCTGACAGCACTGACCAGTCAAGCTGTAGTGACCCTGTACACTCAGATCAGCGTTGTCTCAAACCGATTCCACCCAATGTAGCTTCCCACCCGAAAACGTGTCAGTGGCCTTTTGGTGTGATGTTTCTCTTTTGAGGCTTTTGCACCATAAAAGCATTCAATTCCAGTGGAAGGAACCAATGACCAATGTGCAAAAACATTCAAGCTGAAAACCTGTTATTTCTGGTGGTGACCATCCCTCGTGGCTGTTTGAAGGACATCGGGGAATGACACATTACCAACAATCCTCCATGGGTGTAGCTCAAATTGAAACCCAATGGATAGGTTACTCTGGTGATCATTGGTAATTCTAGGTTAGCTACTATCATACCAAACCTTGCCACCACATTCCCAGATAAGACTTTATTTATCCCGATGTAAATTTGTTTTCCAGCTTGCTCCAAGGTTAAAGTACTAAACAATATAAAGTAATGTAAAAAAAACCAACAAAGAATAAGTCTGAAATATAGGTGAAGATAAAATTGTAATGTCACTTGAATCTAATTAAGTGTATAACGAGTAATGCAGAACCAGTGTCTGTTACTAGATATCACTAGAAATGACAATAAGATAAGCAAAGATAGATTATATATAAAAGATACAAAAACATTAATGTGAGACAAATTGCACATGAATGCACGGGTGGAAATATTGCACATGATATTTGAAAAAAGGCAGAATAACAGTGATCTTCTATTGTGTATTGTTGTTGGAATTATTTCTTAGTGTAAACTTGCGATCTTAAAAGTCTTAATGATCACAAATATATGAGAGAAGTTTCACTTAATGAACGTAGCTGATTCTCTCACATACAGTCGCCTGCACACAAAATGCTGGCATTCCAGGAGTTAGATGTGGGATATTTAGTTAGATGTAATTCCCACGCCACTACCAATAAGGATCTCATTGGATAAAAGTGATTAGAATACCCAATCAATAAAAATACTTTTTGGCAATGTTGAATATTGACATGTTGGGTACCTTAAAACTCTCAGCTTTTTTTTACTGCCTTTCCCTTTCTTGTTACTGCTCATCATGTCTCTTCCCATTCATGTATTTCATCTGGTCCAGCCTGGTAGCTTCATGTTTCAAGGGATTTTTTCTAACCTCTGAAGTCTGAAATCAGGCCGGCTTGATCAAATCATGTGATGCAATGTTTTGTGCGATTTTAAGTCCAAAAACTATATAAACTCTGTCAAAGTGAGAAATTGTGTGGTCATATATGCGATGATGTTAAACTGAGCGAGCACAGGCTTTTATTGTTTTTGGCTGTGTTTGATTGTATTTTGGGAATTTATGATACCTCCACTTTTAGGACAATTTCTCAAGTCTAGTTAAAGAAAGTAAATGTAGGAGAGAGTCTTTGATTCAACAGACCAAGACACCAGCAGAGAGGCGGCACTATCTGCCAAGTTCTCTGTTTGCCAGAGCTCTCTAGAAATGTCTGCTTCATCTATTGGAGTGAGGCCATCAGGTGGGCAGCCCCACATTCAAGCATTTGTTACTTGAATCACATCTTTCGTTATATGTTCATTAATTCTTCATTTATTCTCTTACTTCTAGCGTTTAGTTAAAATCATATCCTCATCTTGTACCTTCTTTTTAAAACAGAAACAAGATACCTGCACTGAGAGCATAACTACCTCCGAATATCAGACTCATTCCTTTGGTTTCATAGTTTCTCTTCAAAAAAAGTGGTGCCCCAATTTCAGTGGGAGCAAATTTAAATTCAGAGTGTAGTCTTGTTCCGCTCTTCAGTCTTCCTCAGCTAATAGAGGAGGCTCCAACAGGATCACATGAAGCTCCACACTTTGTTCATGTGATGATATCTGTGCTTCATTTTGGTCCGGTGTTCAGAGACCAAAACCAGTCAGAGCATCAAATGGGACAGAAACACAATTCTGATTAAATCATTTTGCCAGGAATTACAAATTTGTTCTGCTTTCTTAAATAACCAAATAATGTAAAATGACAGTAATCATCTCCAATTAAATATATGGTTTAGTTTAATTTTATATGTTTCTTTGTAATTTTAGTTTTATGTTTATATCTTAGCTACATTTACATTCAACCTCTGTAATTTTGGATACAAATTTACAGCTTTTATGTCATTACCGACATAATTCTGGTTCTTTAATTTGTCATATTTATTTACACAATATTGACATTATACGTTAAATCTCCTCATCCAACTTTCCCATTACCAAACCTGGTCTTACTGGTGCTAAACATTCCCAATGCATTTACAAATTCATGTGTTCACAATCAGATTCCCCTTTAAAAATATCGATTGAGGGTTAGAGTGAAATTTTGCTGTCAGAGCCTCATGTGATTCTAACAAAATATATATCGTTCTTTAAAAAAAACATATTTCACCTTGTTTAAATTGACAGTTTGTACGGTTTAGTCTCCAGTACAGGTGCAGATATTAGTTGAAGCAAATATAGATATCGATTCATTTACACATGCTAGTGGAACAAATGCTGATTTGCCCAATCGCTTTTCATTTGGTTTTTGGCAACAGAATCCAAACACAGATTGGGGTTAAATGCTCTTTGCTAATATTGCTAACAAAGTGGGAGCAGAATGTTATGGCTATGGATATGTTACTGTATTCAGTAGTTAGTGTGAGTCTGTTTGAAGAGAGGGACATTGTGATAAATGATGTAGAGCTGCTGGCCAACAAGCAGTAGCTCTTCTCCTCTGCCCTTTCTTCAAATGTTTCTCTATCTAATTACAATCCCTATTTTCGCCCTCTTTCTCTTTGAATCGCCCTCTTTTTCTTCTCTGTTTGGCAGACATTCTCACTTTATTATGGCCCACACTGGCCTTTTATTGCCCACCAGCAGCAAACTTTGTGCAGTTTGTCATTGAGGGAGTGTGGATGAGTTCTTTTGGCTGCCTCTGCCACTCTCACCTAAAAATCTAATCAGATCAGCGCAGGGCCCTAATCACTTCCTCTCTCGCCTTGATTGCATTTATAGACGTTCTGTCGCTCTGCGCTCCCCCAGTCGAGCATTTCATAATTACTCTCCTCTTACATTTGTTTATTTATATCCGCCAGTACAGTATGTGCCGAGTGTTTTGCCAATGAGCGAGGATGAGAGGTTTATGAGGGTGAGGAGAGAGAGACTGAGGGCCTTTGGGAAAGATCTAAAAAGTCATTACCCACCTTTTGTGCTCAAAAAATAAGAGCTTTACTACCTTTATATTCATAACAGCTCTTTGTGTAAATTGCTATAGAAAATATAGTTCTGCAGCCAAAGGGCAATAAATATGAAGCTAAGATTACAGTAATATGGCCAGGAGCAGTGGCAAGTTAACTTTTTTAAGATTAAATCAGGCTGTAGTTATACTGTTTTAACAGTATTGACAGAGAAATCTGTTTTCCCATTTAGTTTAGTCTTGCAACAGATCTGTTAATCCAACTCTGACAAAACTAGTCATGCATTGCAAGTATAGTGTAATGTCTGGTTCTGGATGTTTTAGCTTGGATCAAATACTATGTGTGAATAATCAACAGGTTGAAACAGACTTTGACATTTCTGCAACATAACAGAAATTCGGGCTGTCACACCTTACATTGACTGATGCAATGCACTGCTATAGTGTTTTAAGCCCTGTTAGAATGTTTTAACCAGGTTTGTCATATCACAGTAACCTGAATAAATACACAAAGACGCCCATGAGTAAACTGGAACGTCCCATATTTTACACTTTTTCAGTTTTCATTTCAACGTTTTTATATCCATATAAAGATATGCATATAAAAGATCTTGTCAATGTAGTTTTACAGCTGTTTTCTCTGGAGCTCAGGCAACATGACATTTGTTCAAGAGTCAGGGAAACAGAACAGGCGGTCAGAGCCTCTCTTCCATTTGGCTGACTGTTTTCTGAGTGATGCATGACCAGGCTAACCGCAGTTAACAGAGTGTGCTTACTACTGCAGCTTGGTAAGATCCCTCAATAAATGCAAGTGGTAATGGTCAGTGTTTAAATGAGCTGGAAATACAGTGAATAGACTAAAATTCGAAAATGGTATTTAAATATTTCAAATGTTGATCAGTGTTCTTGATGAAAATCCTGCAAGGTTAGACATGCTGTGCTGGGGCCATGGCTGAGTCATTGTGTGACTGCATCGCTGTGACATCACAAAGTTAGAGAAACTGTGACAACTTGTTTTAAGCACAGTCTCTGAATAGAGGCTGTGTGCACTTCTCCATAGATTCAGCTTTTTGATGTATTTACCTGCTTTATAATCAGAGTCATAGAAATATCACATTGTACAATATGGGACCTTAGGTTTATATAAATATCGAAAGAACTGTGTGGGAGATCTCACCTACGTGAAGCAGAGTGGGAGGCTGTGGCTCAGGACATTGAGCGGTTCATCCATAAAGTGAAAGGTTGGCAGTTAAATCCCAGTCTACCCCATTCCGCGTGCCAAAGGGTCCTTTGACAAGACACAGAGCCCCACATTGCCCCTGAACAGATACACTGTGTGAATGGGTTAATATCCAAACTGTACTGTAAAGTGCTTTGAGTGGTCATCAAGATTATAATATAAATATAAATACAGGACATTTTCCATTTAGTGTGCAAATTCCAAGGGTTCAAACCTTTGGCTACTAAATGTGTCGCTTTTACTTTTAGTTAATTCGCAAAAGACCTGTGTGTCAGAGTTGATTCAGAGTCAAGAATCTTTTTTCCGTCAATACGAGGAAAAGGCAAGTACAGTAAGTCTGTACATAGCTACAGAAACACCCAGCAGTTGGGTAGCCTACGATAAAACATTAACAAACTACAAAATAGCAAGACCAAGGACATTTAGAATCATCTGTTTGGTGAAGGAAAATTAATTTATTTTCTCAGCAAATCAATAATGCTCTAGTCAGATGCCACCTTGTCAACAGTCATGAGAAGACTTTATGTACAGAACCACAGTGGATTTACCACGAGGTGTAAACCGCTGGTATACCTAAACAAAGAGAAAGTCCATTCTCTGAACTGATGAAACAAAAGTCAACCAAAATTAGAGAGGAAATTGTAAAGAAAAACAATGAGCCACCCTTACCCCAAGATGTCCCCCTTATCTGTCAAACAGGTAGTGGTTCTGTTACGGCTTGTTTGCGTATGGTAGCCAATGGAACTGGCAAACTGGGATAACGTCATTGCTGAAGAAAGCAACAGGATGGATGCAGAGCTATAGAGAGGATTCTCTGTGGTCATATTTATTCAATTCTGTCAAAACTCATAGGATGACATTTTGTCATTCAGGAGGAACTTCTTTAAAATCACTTTAAAGCCACTTTTAGTGCTTGGAAATGGAGCAGTACCTCCTGCCAACGTCCAAACATCATTAAAATGCAGGAATATTTAACAGCTGTAGTGGATGAAGCAGCTGTGTCAGTGAAACGTTAACCTCATGCTGGGAGATGGTTTATACAGTCTCACCTCAGCCTGTTAGAGCCGGCTGGCCTTGGATAAAACGACGACAGCATCCCTGCCTTTTTATATCCCTTATTACTTCTATCCACATCTACACTGAGTATAAAAATGTTCTGAACACCAGCGCTTCTCATTAAACGGACCGTGAATCCATGGGACAGATTTGATCCAATATCGATTTCCCCTTTAAAAACATCTGACACGTTGCAGTACGATGGAGGGATTTAACAGAATGGGAGATTATTGACGAAAAGGCAACCGGATATAGATTTTCTACAAGTGTGTTTAACTCTGACATTTTTATTTTGTCCTCAGCGTGGAGATCAGCCTTGTGTTCTTACTGTCATAGCATTTATCAGCCAGGAAATGTCAGATCGTGATTTCCTTTCAGTTAATCTCTACTAATGTCTTTTCTTCATGTTTCAGGTTCAACTGATCCACTACAATCATGAGCTCTACACAAACTATACAGAAGCTGCTAAAAGCCCCAATGGACTTGTCATAGTGTCCATATTCATGAAGGTAAGTCTCAAATATGTTTGATATGCCAATGTATAGGTTGTTTTCTTTAACACAAAATGTTTATATTATGTTGGCATGCCCCAGTGGTTTACATCCAGCATTGTTATGCTGGAAAGCTACAATACAAATAGTTTTTTGGGTTTTTTTAACATTTCTCTATACATCCTGAATTGAAGCTACAATGATCTGGTGGAGCCAGTGTTTAAGCATTGCAAGATGGCTACATCATACAAATATGATTGAACATGTGGAGCAAAATTAAACAGGGCTTAAAGGTCCAGTGTGTAAGATTTAGGTGAAAGGGAACTATTGGCAGTAATTTAATGTAGAATAATCCTCATGATGTTTTCACTAGTTTGTTTCGTCTTAATTGTATGAATTGTAGTTTTCTTTACCGCAGAAAAGGCTCTTTATATTTAAATACTTTATATTTACATCGAGGGGGTCCTCTCTATGGAGGCCGCCATGTTTTTTACATTAGTCCAGACTGGACAAACTAAACACCTTTTGAGTTTTTATGACAACTGAAGCTGCCACAGGTTCTTTTTCATGTTTGGAAGGAGAGGGTGAGGTGAGGGGTGTTCAGCTGCAACATGCAACCTCAACACTAGATATCACTAAATTCTACATTCAGTGCAATTTGACTTGTCACACACACTGAATGTATTGTTGTTTTGACATGTCCACCCTTGAGAAATGGAAGCTGAATGCATTTGCGACACCATTCATTTTATTATTCAAACTGGTTTTCCTTCTGTGGCGTGTCAAAATGTCTTTAAAAAAAAGACATGTAGCAGTGACAGATTTTATTCATGAGTACATTTTTTAAATATTTTACAATACTAACTGAATCAAAGTTTGACACTCCCCTGAACATGCCATACATTGTTCATGCAATGTGCATGAATACGGAAAATTAAATGAAATCAAAATATAGTGTGACCCCCTTTTACCTTTTTTTAAAGCGCAGTTAGGTTGTTTCAGACCTTTTGGAGAACTTACAGATCTTGGGGGTCTGTGGGGGCCACATGTTGTGTTGCAGAACCAACAATCTTGGTCTTCTTGTATCTGAGGATAGTTTTTAATGACTGGCTGCACGTCTCCCTGATTAATGACATGAGCCTCTAAAAAAGCCTTGATTATATTAATTACACATCAGACAGAAGAAACTGACACAACCGAAATTGTCTATTCAATAATAGAACAAGCCAAGTACTCAATCAATCAGTCGATCAAATTGTTACAGCCCATATTCACATATCACAATATTTCTCATAGGGCTTAAAAAAGGTGCAACATCCTCTGCTCTTTAACCCAAAAGGAAAAATCAGCTGTAAAGTGAATGTCTCAGAGAATCATCGCACGGCAGATTAATGACATGGCACAAGATATTATGAGAACTCTGAAGGACACTACAGTATTCATTGAATGTCGGGCGACAAAGGTTTAGATACATTTAGATCCTATAGGCACAAAACCCCAAACAATCTTAAATGTGTACAGTGTGTCTCAGAACATGTTTAAACAGTTCACAGGTCAAATAGTCACTTTTCTAAGTAGCCTCACTTGTTATGAAAAAAAAACTGTATGAGACTTAGCCAAGACATTTTCTTTCTTTGCAAAATGCCAGTAATTAAAGGGAGGTTCCGCAATACAGCATTTTTGGGGACAGTTGATGACGATGAGGTGGAATCAAATGTTACCATATGGATTTTTGTGTTTCTCCTGAACAAATTTGTCTAATGTGTTCATCTTTAACATCATTGTTTTTGGGGTGGATCCATCACACTGGAATATAAAGCGATGTAATGGTTAAAGAATCAGTCGGGGGTGAAATTTTGTTTCGGCGTGATGGTTGCATGGCTCCCACTCTGTCACTCTGCTGCTCAGCCTGCATATTCCCCACAAACAATTAGCAATCCAATTATCCTGCTGAGCAAAACAATGTGCTCCTTGGCTTTATGTCAGCGCTGAGCAGCAGTGTTAGGGAGGTGGCAGTACTCCCCTGTCTCTTTGCTGTGTCTGAGAGGTTTCCATCTTGAATGAGAGGCTCAGAGATCAGAGACCTAGCCAACATCCTCAGCACTGTGAACACGAAGGCTGCTAACTGCTAATTACTTCCCCGATGTCGATGAGACCCATCCTTTAGTCTTGAAGAGCCAGAGGAGACGCTGACCCAGGTCAGCCCTCCACGATTTTCCCATCAAACAGCAGAAGAGCGCGTAGGAGGGAAAATCCATTCAATGCTTAGGTGCTGTAAATCTGACAAACACAATAGACAACTTCAACAAAAATGTTTTAACGAAATTTTGAAAAAGAAGTTTGAGTCATTAGTAAGAGTTGTTTCAAGGCTAGACTGAAAAAACCTGAAGGTCAAACAAGTTAAATTAAACATCCATCAACCACAGTGTTAGTAACATCCAATCTAATCTTGATTCACATTTTATTTTTCTTCAAATTTGTTGAAACCTGATAATATAGTCAGCTGTTTTAGTCAGCGTACCCTGCATTAAGTGTTACACAAATTCAGAAGCCGTTGTGTGTTTATTTTTGTTCTCAACTACAAGAGCTGAGCATTCTGGATTTAAACTGCTTCTCACCTCTGGCTAGCTTCTTCTCTGTCGCAGCAACAGATAAGGGTAATTGGTTTCATAGTACCTTATGCCATACCAGAAAATAAATCTACAGTATAGTAAAACTATCATGAAACTGATTTTTTTCAGAAGGGATTAAAGCAGTAAAAAAAAAAAAAACACCTCAGGAAGCAGTGGCTTGCATAGTATGGGGACTTTTTTTTGCATCTTCATTATTGTATTTCCTGCTGGTGTGAGTAAGACTGTACTGAAACCAATAGAGTTTCTTTTCAAATAAGCCTTAAAATGTTTTTTTTTACAGAAAATCATTAAATTACCATCATTGTCACATACTGTCTAAAAACAACCTCTGCAGATTGGTATTTAAAATTATTCACAACGCTGCTCCGCTACCACTGAAGAGTTTTTTTTCAGCTCTGCTCGGAGCAAATGAGCAGAACATCTCGATCCGCTCTAAATTAAGACTTAAACTTCCCTCTGCGGGGGGGGGGCTTTGTGCAATCTGCTTTCTCATTTACAGCCATCAAACACTGGAATATGCTTTCAGCTGAGCTTAAAATTTGAGGGAAAAAAACGTGGTTGAAATGTTTTTTTTTTTCAAATTATTGATTTTTTTTTATTGATTTTGAGCAACGAGTCATGTCAACATTAATTTAACCATGATTCAGATGTTTAATTGTGTTTAATTGCAATTTTTTGATATATTAAATGAATGTGCTGATATTTGTTGATATGTACTGTCTGTATAACTGTTTGAAGACCTTCATGTTGAAGTTTGTAAATTAATGTTTTAGTATTTGGTGTGTTTTAGATTTAGTGTGTACCTGTCCAAGGACTGCAGATGGAAATTAGCAGAAATCTGGCAGAAATCAACCTTTTCATTTTGGAATTAATGTTTTTGTGCATTGTCCTTGTTTAAAAAACAAAGAAGTGACAAAAGTGGACTCTTAAAAAGTTGCAAAGAAAGTAGCCACTGATTTTTGGGTATTTTTCTGTCACAGGTTTTCTTGTAGAGTTCAAACCCTAAAACAATAGACTATTCTAGATAATACAGTATAATGATGCTACTAGTGCTTTAAGCAGCACTTGCAGTGCCCAAAAACTGAACATGTTTAGTCCAGATGTGGCCGCGGGGTAACGATCGTACACAGACCGGGCAAAACGGCTGTAAAAACAGTGGAAAGCAGGACGGTGGTCAGTGACTGTATTACAGCAGTTACATTTTTATATCTTTGACTTGCTTTTCTTCAGACTCTGACCAACAGTTGGAATTTGAGCCTGAGAATGCAAAAAGTTGTAGCAGCTTTTTTCATTAGTCTATACCAGAAATCAGATCTGCATCAGATACAGGCGTAGGATAATTAGACCTACCTTATTTTACATTTTCTCATGTGTCCTATGTTGTGATGCCATCAACATTCAGAAGGAGAAAATCTTACTTCCTTCTTGTTCTTGCCAATTTGTACCTTCACTTAACAATTACAAGTTTTTATAAACCAACACACTGTTGAGTGATTTTGAATTGTTTTGATTTGAAAGTAGTGATAGTGTTTGTGGTCACCAATGTCTAAAACAACTTGCTATACCAAAAAGGGCCTAACTTCTGTTCAACACTACGTTGATCTATTTTTGTTCACCCTTCAAAAAATACTCCGAGCACAACAGTCTGTGAAAGTCATCGCGGAAGTTGTTGAAATTACAATTGAAATTTGAATTGCAAATTCAGAGGTAGTGAAGTCCAGGGAAAATACATTTAGTTCATGCTTGTTGCGGTATTATCCAAAGAGATAACACATAAAAAAACACAATCACGCTCACATATTACCACTCACACGCCCACCCAGCTGACTGTGTTCTATCGAGTCACTCTGTAGTAGTGTGGTGCAGGTAATTAATCAAATTTCTGTTCAGAGCAGAAGCTTCTTTTTCTTACTTTTCATTGACTTGTGCTTTTTAACTTTCCGATACCACCACTGTGACTCAAAATGCCAGGAATACCCCCCACCACCTATTGTAGGCATGGAGTCGTGAGGCACGATTTAGGACAGCAGTGGGTGACTGCAGCTCCGTGAGGACTCTGGTGAAAACAAAACCCTCAGCAGACAGACAGAGAATGGAAGGCCAATTCACACTTTAATGTTGACTGATGTAACAGCAAGAAACGCGTGGATCTTTAAGATTTGTCTCATGGTTATCCTGTGTCTGACCATCGAGCCATAAGGCCCTGCGGCTGTAGTCCTCTCACACCTAATGTGAGGACATTCCTGGAATGGAAGAGACAGGATAACTGAATTCCCCTTGGCTGCTTTTCTAGGAAAACAACCAAAGAGAAAGAAACAGAAAGTAGGAAGGCTAAGCAGCTGGAGTTTCTGGTAGAGCTAAAGTAATTTCAGTTGCAGGGAGAGGAGGACAAGGACAAGCACATCGCTTTATTTATTTATCACTTTGCCCAAAGACATCTCATGAGTAAGGTGAGGATGGCGTGAGGAAAAGAGAAGTCTATGAATGGCAGGGGAGTGAACATGAAGTGTGAGGTGCTTCCTTCAACAATTAGCAAGTATGAGTCTGAGTTGGGAACTGCCCCGCACATCTCGTACCTCACTGAACATTGAAGAATTAAAAATGCCTCTCAGCTATTGGAGTAATTTAGCATGGTGCAGTTTATGGGTCAAGTTTCATTAGTCTTGTTTGTTAGTATTGTCCAGGTATTACTCATGTTTTGGAAACCTACTTGTCACATTACTGGGACTTGTGTTCTTCATGGGGACAAAAAGCAAGTCCATATCATTTTAAAGTGATGTTTGAAGGTTAAGTTTGGGTAAAGATTAGGTTTGAGGTTTAGGTTTAAGGTTTAGATTAAGGTTAAGGTTTGGGTTAGGCGAGGAGTAACTATGGTTAAGTCTCCAGGAAATCAATGTACGTCATGGTAAAGTCTGTCTGTGTGTGTGTGTGTGCGTGCGTGTGTGTGTTTGCATTACTAACATCTGTCCCACTTGTGTTTGCAACACCAATAAAAAGCCTTGACCCGTGGTAATTTAAATTATAAAAACAAATCCAGCTGTCTCATTTCTAAAATGGAGTTTGCAAAAACGTTACCAACAAACATGTTGAGGCAGCTGTGGCCCTGGAGGTAGAGCGGCTCATCCAATGACCAGAAGGCCGGCAGTTTGATCCCAATCTCCCCCTTCCATACCTCTAACCGAATTCCATGCCGAAGTGTACTTGGGCAAGATACTAAGTGTGTGATTGATGTGTGATAGAGAAATAAGCACTGAATGAATGTGTGTGGGTGAATGGCAAAACTGTACTGTAAAGTGCATTGAGTTGTTGTCAAGACTAGAAAAACCATTGACTATTTAACTACTCACCATGTCCTGACTCCAAATACATAAAGTACATAATGCACAAACATCCATCTTCTCGTTTAATTCTCTGAAATATAACTTTAATGTGAAGCCAAATGTTCACTTTCTTTTCTTTTGGTACTTTTAAATTGCTGTGACGCTGTTGGTGTTGGCAGGGGAGAGGCAGCATGCAGTGTAAGGGAGAAGGGAAGGTAACATTGAGCGGGGTCGCTGGATCCTGGCATGTTCATCTCTTATGATTGTCTTGATCCTCTATAGAGATCCTCTTAGAAAGCGAAAAACACAATGTTTTTGCTCTCTAAAAAGATGGAATATGGTTCGTCATGGCAACAGTGTGTGGCTGTGAGCTGTTTCTAATGGTGTCTTGAAAACAGTGGGAGCCTTTGTTTTCCAGAAGGCAAAGCAGCAGTAGAAGAGAGTGTGGGAGCTTCTGACTGTGCAAAATACATCAGCGGGTTTAGATATTTCATGAGCGTTAAATGTGCTGGGTAAAAATACTCTGGTAATATCCTTCAGATGCTGGACTAAGTAGATTAAATTTAGTCTATTTTTCCATCGGTTGTCAGTTTATAACGTGATCAGACCTCTTTCTTTTTCAAGTGTAACATTACCCCTTTTCACCCCCTCTAATCCAGATTGCTGAGACATCGAACTCATTCCTGAATCGAATGCTGAACAGAGACACCATCACAAGAATAACATATAAAAGTAAGTGATTGTGGAGAAATCGAAATATCGAAACATCTGGACCACTTCTTGTCGTTTACCGTTCAATACACCTGCATGTTCGGAATGTTCTGTTCTCTTGTCATGTGTTAATGTTCTGGAGCTACTTCAGAATTATGCTCAAACAGTTCTACAATACACTGTGACTTTTTATTGTTCGTGTGCTGGACGTTGTGTGCAGAGCTTTTTATAAACAGTCTATGGTGCAGAGTGAAGTTGAACTTGGTTCATTTGCAATGATTTTATAGTTTTTATAAAAGAAACTGAATTGTTATTACTGTTTGTGTGTGTGGCTTACATGTCTGTTTGAATGACATATATTTTTTCATAACCGGCTAATTCAGAGGTCTTTTAAACCATCAACACAATCTTCACACCCAAGTTCATAACTTTTACAACTCCCAAATAAAAGCTCTGTAATTTATATACAGCATTGCAGTAATGAAATTAATGTTGTGCTTTTACAGTGAAGACAAGTTGATGTGAATGCTTCTGCCGTGAAGGAGATTGGCAACGGTGACACTGCTGAATGTCCGATATGATGAAATGAGAAAAGTTTAGACGATCAAGATAATCTGAAACGATTCTGACCCGTGGTTCGACCCAGCTGCCGACCGCTGCTATAGTTTATCTGAGGCCACAGACTGAAGGCACCCCGCCCCCACTGGCTGCTGCAGAGCACCCTGTTTATACATATTTTTAGTAATCTAAACGTATCATGTGTCCAAATTGCATCAAATTTGAAGATGATCGCATGAGCACTAGGTGAGAAAATTAAAGGATGGACAGAAATACAAATAGTAGGATGCTGCATCTCTCTTACCAAGGCCCCCATGCTAACTGCTTCAACAGGTAAGTGGCCATTCTGAGCTATCGTTGGCTGTGATTGCAAAAATGCTGTTTGAGGGAGGACTTTACCAAACAGTCAATTGTTCAACAATCAAATAGTTTTTACTTTTACAGACGCTTTGGTTCTCTCATGGCATCATTATTTCATTTCAAGTGAGAGTTCAAGGAATGCTGCGGAACAAGGATGACGAGAGGCCTGCATGAGAATTCTTGATAGCTGGAGGAGGATGTTGGTGAGGAAGCATGTTAGGCAGCAGTCGACAGCTGCTCTCCTGAGGTTTCCCTCTGCCAGCCTGCCATGGTGCAGAAGCAGCATAGGCACAGAGATGGCCCGGGGCTATCTTGAAAAAAGAGACGAATAATTGGATTAATGGGGGGAGCAGTGAGGGGCTGCATAAACACACTGACCCCTTGTGGCAGGGAGGAGTCTCAGAGGCACTGAGCGGCACAAGAGGCTGCCGGCGAGGGGTAGGTGGGGTTGGTCCTCCGGGTCCAGCTGGAGGAGCATGGATTCTGACAGCTGTCAAAACTCCCTCAGATACACCATGTTACACACACTGACACACACAGATTCGCACACTGCCCCCTCATGCTTATGAGTCCTTAAGCGCATCCCCTCTCAGCCAGTAATGCTGCCAGACTAACTCTTCTTTAAAAGCACATATGTGCACACATGCACATCATCCAAAGAGAATTATTTATTTCAACCACACCATCAAAGATCACCGATAGAACTTCATCTTTTGTAGGTGGAGGCGTAATAGCATATCGAGCAGAACAGAGAACAGGGATTTTCTCAGTTTAAGCTCGACCGCTAAATCTTTCATGAATTAATATTCTTTTGATGAATACTCTTAACAACATGCAGTATGTAATAGTGATCCAGAACACAATGGAATTAGCATTAAAGCTGCAACGGTCCATCACAGTGACCCCATCAAAAATACGCAGCCCATTTGTCAGCAGAGGCCCAAGAGATGACAAGTTATTGGGAGCACGCTATTGAAGTGTGAAGAGGAAGAGAGAGAGAGTTGCAATCTGTCTAATTAGAGTCCTGACAGTGGAGACAGTTTGGATAAAAGATCTTTTGTGCTGCATCACCAACAGCCTGTCATTCACAGAACAGTAAATGATATGTGAAATAAGAAGTGGGAGAAAACGTTTGGAAAGATGAGCTCAGTGTATGAGCGGGGGGGGTGTCTGTGCGTGTATGTGTGTGTGTGTGTGACTAAACCCAGACATGATTATTGAAATTTTATTGGAGCCTACATTATTTTTCAAATACACTGTACCCTCTATATACTCCCCTCAAAAATTTAATATATATTTTGATGCTAAAATACTGTAACAATCCAATGTAGACTTACCACAAGCTACAGGATCGTGAAACAATGTTTTATGCTCTTGTAAACGACACAAGTCTGTATGAAACCATCTGCGTTTTGAGAGAAATATGTTTTATTTGTGATGTCAAGGAGAAATACGACACTCCCCACAATCCACAGGTATAATAGCCACGTCTCTGATTGGTGGAGCTCGCTGTTGACATGGTTATGTTAACCACAACCATGGAAATCATGTCAGCTGCGATCAGATCATTCAGTGTTACTGCACTAGGTTATTAAATTAAACTCCATATGAAATACTACTGTATATACATACATACGAGATACAAACAAATATATTGCAACACTATATTATTAAAAATCGCAATGGTTCAGGGGAAGCGTAGTTCGTTCACTCTTAAAAAAATTGTGTTCACAGAACCTCTGCCTTTTTTTTTTCCAATAAGTTTTTTGCTCCAAATCAAATGTTTTATGGTCGAGATTAATGTTGCCAGGATTAAAAAAGGATTTAATGAACATCAATGGAGAAAATTGATGTAAAACATCCTGAATCCCAGCCATTCTAAAAGTGGGCAGACACAGTTATGCTCTATAAAAAAGTGTCAACAGCATCTATAAAGATTTGAACCCCTAAATCCCTAACCCTACAGCAGTGGTCAGCAATTATGCAATAATATCTGTCCTCATTTTCATAATTCTATTATTTGTATTTCACCATATCAGACTGACACAGACATTCTCTGTGTTCCGGGTACTAATCTCCTTCTGCAGCAACACGGCAGCTCTACTCTGAAATGTTGTGAACTTGGGTCTGAAGATTGTGCCGATACTTCACAGACCTCTGAAATGCAATGTAACAAAAAAGCACCAGCTCAGCAGATCAATCAAACTTATATGTGAGCCACACACATGAGCCGTAATAAAGAGAGGCGAGAAGAACTGTTCGAGGAGGACTCAGTAATTCCAAGGAATCGTTATTAATTATCTCTGGAGCGTACACTAAGCTAAGCTAACAGCTCATTCCAAACAGATTTAGAATGCGCACGGCACTAGTATAATTAAGTGATTATTACACAATAAGAGAAAAATAAATAAATGATGCTACAAATTGCTTGTTTTTCCTGATTCTTCTCTAATGTTTGTGAAATACTTATTTTACATTTGCAAGCCTGTTAAAAAAACTGCAGTGCTGTATCACCCTCTTGTGATATATAATTATAATTCCCTTCTCGCTGCAGATGATGCGTATCTACTGACTGGCCTGAACATAGAGGAGATTTACCCAGAGACAAGTAGTTTCATCACATACGATGGATCGATGACCATCCCTCCGTGCTATGAGACCGTCACATGGATCCTGATGAACAAGCCTGTGTATCTCACACGTATGCAGGTGAGCTCTTGCCACCAACTCACACCTGAAACACAACTCTCAAAATACACTGAGGATTGTCTGTCTCTGCTGTAGAGACGTATCTATGGAGGACAATTACTGTCACAGATTTGGTGATACACCATTTAATCAATTAATAACTCATTGTGTAAATGTACATATCAATATATAAATCTTTAAATAAAAAAATTAATTCCATTAGATGTTTTCATGGACAATAAAGAGCAGAATTCTGAATAATTTATCCCAATGGAAATATGAATCTGTCGATAAATAGTTATTTTTAAGAAATATTGAAAGGAATATTGCGTCATCATTCAAGTTCTCATATGAAATATTAAATCTCTGTAAATTATTTTAACCTAATTAATTAAAATATCAACTAATTCATTATTTTGTATTTTATTCTTTTTGAATTTAGTATCGACTTTTAGTTTAAAATTAATTAATTTATATAAGAATTCATAAGGCTTTTACTCAGAAATGTTCTCAGCCCTTCCTCTGTCGAATCCCTCTACTGTCTGGCTGGACAATAATGCAGTGGATTCAGGCCATGCTCACATTTCCATGGTTCCTATACAACTTTTCTCTTCTCCTCTTTCCCTGCCTCCCTCTTTTATTTAAGATGCACTCTCTGCGCCTGCTGAGTCAGAACCAGCCATCTCAGATTTTCCTTAGCATGAGCGACAACGTTCGCCCGGTCCAGCCGCTGAACAACCGCTGCATCCGCACCAACATCAACTTCCGCATGCAGGGCAAGGACTGCCCCAACAACCGGGCCCAGAAGCTCCAATACCGAGGTAGAACTGACTAATGAATTCACATTGCTTTTTTTTTTTTATCTCTGTCTCCATCGTGCAAGTTCATGATAGGACGACCACTCAAAGTACTTTACACTGTGAGTCACTTTCACCCATCCATATAAACATTCATCCAGTACATCAGGTGCAGTTACTTGCCCAAGCACACTTCAACATGTAGGGACCCTGGGATCAAACCGCCAACCTTCAGATTAATGGATGGCCCACTCTTCCTCTTGAACCACAGCTACATTTCATTAGTCAACACATTATATTCATGAACCTACTAGGTGTTCACCAAATTCACTCTGAAGTAAAATTCCATTTGTGTGTCTATGTGATTGACTAACGACAGCCATCTTGACTGCATAAAGGAAAATAAATTGTCCGCAGAAAGTAACTCTGCTTGTTCATTGCTGTCACTAATCTCCATTGTGATAGTATTTCCATTGTGTGGATATGTAGTTGCGTTGTGTCTGGTGTTTTCGGTTAATGCACTTGTGTGAGAATTATCGGCTACTGCATAGAGCTCCGGGAGTCGATCACGCAATCCCATCATTCAACAGTCAAAATCAAAACACCGCCATTTTGGTAGGAAAGCGCAAGTTGCTGGTCAAACAACTTCTAGCAGGTAGTGTTGTGCCCCAGAATGCCAGAACAGTGGAGGGCAAGGAAAGGGGAGAGCATTTGATCGGATTCCTAAAGGTCCTGAAAGACGACACAAATGGATTACTGCCATAAAACGTGCTGGAAGCAAGCAGAAGAAACCGGAGCAATGGGACCCCACAAGCAACGGATTCCGCTTGTGTAGTGACCACTTCATATCAGGTATAGAATACAACGCTTCCTAACTTTAATATCATATTTATTTAATAGGTTTTTATTACAGCCTCAGTTAGACCTGTGCATTATGGCGTGAATTTGCAGGGCTAACAAAGACTAATTAACATACAAGTTAGCAAACCGATGAATCCAGTTACATTACAGTGTCGGTTGCCTATGTTAACGTTAACTACGATGAAGTGACACTTACCCTTCCAGTGATGATGAAGTTATCTTTAGCCGGTAGACTCCAAAGCTGAATATTCATCGCGAATCCAGGTTTCACCCATTTGTACCCCTCCAGGCTTTTGTAAGCTTTCAAAGTCTCTCCAGAGTAGGACGACGGGAAGTTAATCAGGTAGTTATAGATGTCTGGATACTGCAGGTCGGGAACATTGTCAGCTGCGGCAGTTTCAGTACTCGTGAAGAGCACCCCGGGGGCCATTATACGGGTCAGTAATGTTTAATCGATCAAGTTTTGCAATATATCGTTCAATATCCTTGGAACTAGTGTGCAGTGAACTCTGGCAGCTTGAAATCAACACTGGCGCCATTCATTTTGACTCAGACTTTTCCTGGCAACATGGCGGTGTAAACAAAATGAGTCGAGTGACGCCCGGAGCGCCATCAACCAATTTTGTAGAACTTATGATTGTAGCATAATAATTAAAAGTTAATGATATATATGGATTAGGGAAAAACAGAAATACCATGGTCCATAATAAGGCACTGTCTTATATCCTCCCCATTTTTTCTACATAGTTGCCATTACTTGAGGGTAAGATCATTTGGATAGTCATTTTTACCTTTGGAAATGTTTCTGCAGTGAAGTCGGTCCAGTGTGATTGACCGTCCACTCAAACGCCACACCTGCTGAGTCAAAGGGTCACTATCATGAGTATTGTTCCCCCCACTCACCTGCCCCTCCACGCTCATCTGTCATTAACCCTCACCGGCAATGTTTCCCATTCACACAATAATAACACAGCACAGAGCTTCACATAATGGCTGAAACTACCTGGTGAAAATTGAAAAACAGTCATTCATAGAGAGCCCCAGACTCATGCCAATAAAGCTCACACTCTACAATATTGGATTTATCCCTAGCTAAACATGTTACATCAATGATTCTATTTCTAAACATGGTCTTAACTTTTAGTTTTAAACTGAAAACTGAATGACTTTATCTTCCTCAGACACTTAGTCTTCCCCTAATTTCACTTTTTTTAAAGTTCAGTAGACAAACATAAAAGAGGAGGTGGTAGTTTTACCTTTTACCTAATGTCCCTTTTAGAGATTTTCTAACACACAGTAGAATACTCAGAAAAGCACAACTCACTGTGACTCTCTACCCCCTCTCAAAAGATGATGCAGCATTTTTATGATTTAACTTTATGTCCAGTGTTCCTATCGGTCGTGATAAAATCATTTTTCTCCGATTTAAACCATCATTTTAATGACCACGATGATTCAAAGTTATTACGAGAGGTATCCATATCAATTGATATTTTCATTAGGTACAATTCAACACAAAAGAACACAACAAATGTATTTATCAGTAATTTATCAGCTGAAAAAAATGTGTTGAAAAGCTGAGAGAAGATGGAGGAAAAGGAAATGACATGTTCCCTTTAACATCTTTCAACTTTTAATTGTCAATAATGCAGACAGTAAAGTGAGACAAGTCTATTTCAAGATGATTTCAGAAGACTAACCCCAGAATGCTTTCTTCCATAACTGAATGGGTTTTAAATCCATCACCCATTCCTAGTCTTCATAACAACAATCAAATGCAACTAATGTGGTGATGGATTTAAAAAACACGGTCAGTTGTGGAAGAAAGCACTCTCCCAAGAAATGATATTAAACCGTTGTCTTAATTAAGGCATCTTCCCCGCAGGTCATTAAACGTCAGTGCTAATTTCTAATCTGCCTTTTGCAGCAGATAAATATTGTGGATTCTGTGTGGGGGGAGGGGGGACTTTTTTTGTGGTGCTTTGTTCTTACATATCAGAGACTCATTGTGAATGATATGGCATTCCTCAAGGAAACATTGTTGGCCCATTGTTGTTTTCATTATACATGCTCCCACTAGGAAACATGATTAACCATCACCATGTCAACTACCATTTGTATGCTGATGACACAGTGGTACACGTCGGTTTCCCCAAATGACCCCAGTGCGCTGCTTGCTCACACTGCTTGTCTCACTGACTTTAATGGGTGGATGAGTAAAAACATTTTAAAAATTAAATGAGAAATAAAATATTTTACAGTGTTAAGAGAAAATCTATGCTCTATGCTTGGTGGTCTTAGATCACACATCACAAAATTGGGATACTGATTAAGTGATTTCAGACTCAGATCTTAATTTTATACGTAGTATATATAAAACCTTATGCTCTATAACTTTCTATCTGTTATCAGTAGGTAAAAAGGGGAGTTCCACCAAAATGTAGCTGGAGTTAAACTGCATCATCTATTCTGTGCTTAACAGTGAATGTGTGCCAAGACACTAAAAAGGAGCTAAAGGGCTGAGAATTCTCACATTTACAAGGTTTGTGGACTGCAACCTGGAAGATCCGAACACAACCTGGTTCATCTTCAGTTCAAACATGAACCCATGTTGATGATTATGACTGTGAGGTTGTGATCTGAAAAGACGTGCACTACTCTAAAAGACTACTTTCTATCTACTTACCGGAATTTCTTTCCCGTGCCACTTGGTGAAGCCATAGATGGACTGTTCGACTTCTGTGTGGATGTCTCTGTTCCAGCCAAAACAGTTTTCCCAAGAGCAAGCCCTGGGTGACCAGGGACATCGGAGCACTCCTAAAAGAGAAGAATAGAGAAGTCAAGACAGGAAGGAAGTAAATAGGAACCAGAAATAGCTGTCAGTGAATATCAGACAAGGAAAGGAAGCCTGTAGGGGGAAGCTGGAGCAGAGGAAGAAGGACCATTAGTTACAGGGACTGCAGTCAGATGGTAACAATGATAAAGCCAATGAGTCATCAACGGTGACACCACTGTTGTCCATTTCGGCGGACCAGGTGATAAGGTTGCCTCTGTGGGCAAGGTCAACGCTGTAGTGGAGGGGGGCAGAAACCTGAGGGTGGCTGACATCAACAGACCTGAAAAACCTGAAAGACTCACAAGACTGGCTCAGTCCTAGGGGTGCATGTAGTTGTGTAGAGGACAAAGACATTAACACTTCTCTCCATCATCAACAATGTTGGCCACAGAGTACTCTAGTGAGCCAGAGGAGCACATACAGCCAGAGACTATACACCAGCAAAAGCCAGGCCACTCACGCAACTGTCCTATCACCATCCTTGCGTGCCCTGAACAAAACACGTTTCCCCAGAGAGCGGTAGCTGGCGCTGTTGGCATGCTGCAACCCGACGCTTCCTGTTGGTGCTAGCTGCAGCACTTGATGTTTGTCAGATGCCATGCAGCGGCACTGAGGCGGCAGTGTGTTCTCAGCTGAAGCGCTCCACAGGAGGTCCTTCTTTCCTTTGGCCATTTCTCCTCTTTCAGCACATTTTCATCAGTATTCTGCTGCTAAACTACTTTAAATTGTTGACCCACATTAGACTTTTTTATACAACTTGGCACATCACGCTAAATTTACTGTTAATGTACTTTTAAATTTTTGTATTTGCACATTACTGTTTGCACATCTGCATTGTAAATGTTCTCTCCTCACTATTTTACACTAGTTTTGACTTATTTACTTCCTCCTTCCCAACTGAGTGTTGAGCAGTTGTAACAAAGTAATTTCCCTGCAGGCATCATTAAAATTTTCCTGACTCTGATTTTAATTACTTATTTATATTCAGTTACATATTTAAACTACCTGACAACCTCTCACTGCCTTTTGTCAGTTTCCAGGCTCCATGAGGTTACCTTTTTAGCCGTGTTGCCCACCCATATCCCAGCAGTCACTTTGATGCGAACAATATCTCATATAAATGATAGGAATAGATGTAGGAACTTGAAAAAATAAGGTCCAATTTGCAGTGGAGCAGAATTATCACTTAAAATTCAAGGCAACTCTCTTTAAAGGTATAAATTCACTAAACCCAGATATGTTGCAGTTGCTGCAGCTATTTACGTCCCGTGAACTGCAAGATGTATTATTTGGTCATTAAGGAAAATGTATTTTTACTCGTTAAACTCAGCTTCAGGGGGCAACATTCCTCCTAAATGTCCCTGATGTAATTTGTTTTAGGAACGACATCTACATTCATTCCAGGGGATTATTGGTTGATCTGGACTCCCTATTATAATTAATAAACTTCATATCAAATTGGATTGCTGCGCTGAGAGTCCACTAAGGGTTGTTAAAATGCAGACTGCAGATTGATGTGCTAAAGAAGGAGAAAATTAAACGGGCAGTACAAAGTGAGACGGCAGGACAGTCTGAACACCTGTTTGGCTCTGACTGACAGAGCTGGCTAAAAACTGGCTCGTCACAGCTCACTGCAACCTGGGAGGTGTTGCCGCAGTCTGTCATCTCCTCTGCTCTGTTTCAGCCGATATATCTGGTGCACAGAATGTTCCCTTTCACCCCTGAAGCGAAAATACGCTTAAGGCGAGAGGTTCCCCGAGTCTCTGCTAGTCACTGTGTTATTTTGGTCTTTTTATTTTTTTGCTTAGTATCTGCTGTACTGTGGCGGACACGCATCATCATTGTCTTTCCGTCTGCATCTCTCTCTCTCTCTCTCATTCTCTCTCTGTTCAGCTTGACTCATCCTTCTTTCGCACCTTAAGAGATGGAATTCTTATTCAGTGCAGCAGTTGCGGGGAGATTTCTACCCTGGCCATCCACCTCAGACCCTCCTGAGCAAACAAACTTCATAGAGCAGACCAAAAAAAAAACCGCCAAACAAACATTAGAAGAACTGCTTGCATAATTGTTTGGAGATTTGAAGGCGAGATGAAGTGCAGCGATGTGGGGGCGTCTCATTAAAAGCAAAAATATATCTCTGATTATTTGTGTAAGGTCAACCTTTAGAGCGCAAGCACCGAGACACAGTTGTCGCCCTCCCAGGGAAGGTGATCACAGAGGTGACTGAATGTGCAGTGACGGAGGTCGGGGAGCTAATAATGTTGTGTATGTATTTGTTTGTTTGCCTTTTATGTGTAACACCTGAAGAAAGGAAATATGATTATGATAGCACTCTCTTAATAAATCCCTTCTTTCACAACCGAGAGGTTCCTTTTTATCAAATTACAGTGTTTACTGGTTCTTGGCATCTCCTCGTGTCTGGTATAATTTTCTGTCAAGGCTGCCATTCAAAGCATAATGGAACCAATTCAGACCCCCCCCCCCCAATAGCACCCATCTACCACCACATACCTGGGCTCATTCATTCAATTCACTAGAGTGCCGTTCCTTTTTAAATTGTATGTTATCGCTAAAGATGAAATATGGTGTGTGTGTGTGTGTGTGTGTGTGTGTGTGTGTGTGTGTGTGTGTGTGTGTGTGTGTGTCTGTGTGTGTGTGTGTGTGTGTGAGTTTGGGGGGGGTTAATGCCGGAGAGCAGTTGAACTATGGTGAGAGCTGCATATATAAATCACTATTCTCACTCCTGTCCTTCTCCTCTCTTCCAGTGAACGAGTGGTTGCTAAAGTAGCCTCCCTTGGATGAGCATGGAAACGAGTGTCAGAGATGGAGAGCGGGAGCGGGATGAGGCGAAGGGAAGGAGGGGAGGACGGAGGAGGTGAACCCTGGTTTGAGGCTGCATCTCATCTAAGATTATTTCATGGCATTGTATAAAGACAAACAACACCAGACATTATCTGAATTAAGGGACTTTGCATTGCGAGCAAAGAGACTTCTCTTTTCATACATACAGAACTGTTTGAACCCTCGATCTAACACATGCTAACAAGTCCTTTCCCCCACTGTACGACTATATCTATACGGACATTTTGATACCAATACTTTTTTGGGAGAAAACAAAAAGAGACACTTGGAAAGAAACTTAAAAAAAAATGTTGAAGCATTTATTTGATAGCCTCCCAACCGCTAGGAGAACGTTGGGACTTTAAAGCCTTTGTACATAAAGTTGTTGCTATCAACAGGAAAATCCAAGGACTAAGTCACTGCCCCCACCCTGCCGGTCAAGACCTAAAAGTGAAGTCACCCTGATCCACACGGACGTTTCATTACAGTCACGAACAAGGCATGCAGTCAGCGAAACCAACAGAGAGGGAACACCGCCTTACCTTGTCATTTTCCAAAACTAGAGTCATGTCATGGGAGACGAGTAAATATTTACGGGCTTTCTTACGGCCTCAGAGCAACCAGTGTCTTGGCCTCGTTTGTACATATTATAATTATCAATACTGCAGAAAAATCAATATGTAAAGATACGTAATGAATTAACATTGAAAAGATATATTAAGAGGAGTTGAGAATTTTAAAAAGCTTGGCGCACTTTGAATTCTGGAACAGCTCTCAGTCTGAGCTGATGCCTTTTTTCTGTTTTATTGTTTACAATGGTCATACACTGTGTTTGAGTAATGTTATCAGCCCAATAAATGTGTCTGAAAAGTTCACTTTGGAAAATGCTTCACTATATGAGGATCTGACTTATTGTATCTGTACCTGTTTTGTACCGTTCCATATTAAATGTGTTGATATGTCAATATAACCCCTATAGGCGTGCTCAATAACGCCAGCACCACAGAGAAATCACCGAAGATCTCATGATAGCGTTTCCTTGACAGAGCATCCGAACAGCCTGGCTCACTTAGCGTCGTTTCTGTCATACAGACAAAGCTTATCAGCCGCGCGCAGAGGAAGCTCTGTCAGTGTTACCGTGACTTGTCATGGTCTTTCAAATCACATCAGCAGCCATCAGGGGACAAAGAGGACAGGCCTCTGCCCCCCTCCTGTGCTGATGGTGGAACACAATGCCTAACACAATGTTGTCTTTACAAGGAGCTGAACAACTTTGTCAGGATCCTCTGACTGGTTCACTGTAAGTGGTTAATGTGGCGGAGGTTGGGGAAAGGGGAGTACACAACGCAAAACAAGAAACGGATGTGTAGGAAATCAGCTCACAAAGAAAACAGTTTAATAAAAAAAACACTAGTTATATAATGATAGTAAATATTGAAGGACAGTCAGAGAGTGCATGGCTCCGCCGAGGCTTGACAGTCCCCTAATGAAACCATGTTTAAACAACTCCTAAATATCAGTCGCCTTAATGTGTCAGATTTTTCTCACCAAGACTCTTTCTCTGGTAAATAAATGAAAAATCTATATCTACCTAATTTAAATCTAATATTAAAGAAAGTGAAATAAAAAAAATTCCTGGATCCACCTCCTCATCCAGATCCAGAACAGATCCAAAATGTTACAGGATCTTCCTTGGGTCATGCCCCATCTCTCAAATAACTACGTAAACAAAAACATGACCTCTCCGGCAAAGGTAGCAATAATAATAATGATACAAATAAATATTATTATTATTATTAATGAGCTGAAGATTCTGGAAGTAAGCAAACATTCCAAACCACACTGATATTTCTAATGACATGTTAAAAGCACCTAACCCATATGTGGTGTAGTTCCCTTTACATCTAAATAAGGATGGAAACCTTCAGTATGATAATTATTCAGGTGCTTGTGGCTCATTGGTTCATTCATTTTCTTATGTATATCCTTCATTTTTATTCACATTCAACATTCTGACTTGTTTCTCCTCTTCATTACTCCTTATCTACAAATAGGAGAAACAAATAATTCGCTCCCCTGAACATGTATATGAGTCTTGCATTGTTGATAAAAAAAAACATGCATTTGAATGTTCATCTTCTGGGAAGTGCAACCAGATCTCCACACGGTTACAGAGAGGCTCCCTGGTCATTAGCTCAGTTATGAAATCCTGCCGCACCACGTCTCTGCTGCCAGGCTGCTAACAGCACTGTCAGTCACACACCTGAGCTGAGAGCGTCCACGGGCTGACTGACAGTTGCACTGCAGTGCCTTGCGCTGTCCTGCGACTGTCCGTTTCCGTCGCTTTCTCTATTTCCAAAACAAGTACGTTTTGTAGCGCGGACGTTTTAAGACGAGCCTCGGTTTGTCATGTTTACAGCCCGACATGCTACTGCTGAAAGAGAAGTGCAGTGAGTCTGCACACAACATGTGCCTGCTCAGGAAGCGCACGTCAACACAGGCTCTTCTCAAACTGTTGGATGGACTCGTTGACTTTTAGGGGACAGTCTTACAGATGGGGATAGTGGCAGATATTTCTAGATAGTCCCTTTGATTAATGGTGTTGCACCCACAATAGACTGTCACACTTCTGTACAAGTGGCCAATGACTACATAACGTCTATGATTGTCCAAATGATTGCTTCCGAAAGTCATTCAAAATGGATGCCCCCCCCCCACACACACGATCCACACATGAAAAAGTATAGATATTATTGTTGAAAACGATTCAAGTAAATTCAAGTAAAAGTACTGATTCAACCTCTCTCAAATAAAACTGTATAAGTACAAACATTGAAATGTACTCAAGAGTATAAAAGTAAAACTCATTTTAGTGTTTACTGTATCTAGTGTTTACTGTTTTTATATGCAAAGCAAACTGAGACTCATCTCACATTATTATAGTTTGAATATTTAACTGAAGCCTATTTTGAATTAGAACGAACAGATATCTGTGTTAAAATCTAGCAAGTAAAAAGACATCAGTAGAAGTACAGATACATGAAAAATCTACTTAAGTACAGCAACAAAATATTTATACTTTGTTACTTCCCACCTCTGGGTTGTGAGGCTAACGCCACTCCCCGACCAAGCTAATACTCTTTTGTCTGAATGGCAGCAAATCCCTGCAGGGAATTTCTGTTCCAATGTCTGCATAACATAAATTACATCTTGTCTTCACCATCATCAGGATCTTAAAATGGCTGTGATGTTTTATGGCTGGTGACAGGGTACACCAATCGAACACCAAAACTATTGCAAGCTGTAAAAATGTAATGGTGCAATATTGGAGAGTAGCTAAGTGACATCTTGTCAAGGTTATTTTATTATATTTTGCAGGCATGGCTCCTTACTCCACTTTTGCAGTTTCCTCAGCAGCTATATTTGTTTTCTTTCGAATAGCCTGCGAGCCTGGAATGAAAGCCTATTTAGCGGGCTGTAAGGGCCTCCTAAATCTACTTACAAATCTTCATTGGTCTGTTTTTCACAGAGGCTTATAGTGCTTCAAGGTGGTGAACAGCAAATGCCTTTTCAGAGTAAGAAAAGATATCGACTTAATTTTTTATTTAAAAAAAATGGTTTTGCAATGTCAAATTTGATATGACTCTCCACAGGAGGAAATATTCATTGTAAGCAATCAACACGATCAACATACTGGTTTAAACCTAACAAACAAATCCAGCCTGGCCTTGTGTAAAGTGCACTCGGCCCTGCGTTGTCTGTTTGTGTCAACAGGGTCTCGCTGCATCGATCCCCCTCTCCCAGACCTCCTTCATTATCTCCCAATCAATTCAGGATGCCCCTTCTTGTAGCCCTGATGTGGGGAGAAATACTGCCTCGAGCATGTGGGAGTACGCGTGCACATGGGACATTTTCTGTTTGCTATCTGATCTGTGGCCTTTTTTTTTTTTTCCACGGATCTGTAATGAAAAGCTATCGGGGGGGAGGGAGGGAGGGAGGCTGAGGAGAGAGTTCTCAGAGGCCACAAACGCCCAAGGTTATGGAGGCCATTATTCTACCTGATGTAGTAGATGCAGGATTGAGCCAAAGCTGGAGGACGTATAATAAATACGCCAAATGATTCAATGCCCCAACCCCCCCACACCACCAACTACTCCAACCCACCCTCACCGCACACACATCCCAACAAATAATCACCGCTACCCTTGTGACTGCACTGTAGATCTCGCCGGACCCGACCGCTATCTGGCCCTGCCAAAGGGAATGAATGTTACAAGGTGTATATAAATTGCTGCACTCAGATGTTCAGGGGGGGACATTTAATGATATTACATTAATAAGATCGTAATAAGGCGATGGCATGCATGGGAGCTGGAGTGGAGCGGAACAGCTGCAGAGCCAAATCGAAAAACGTGCACCTCTCCGCATGTGCGCTGGCTCTCGAGACACGCCTGTCCAGATGTGTGCAGCAGCGGGGTTTTCAATCAGTCCTGCTGCAGCAGACTCCAACTTTTCTCTCTGATTCATTTCAAGGGAGTCAATGAACCTGGAAATAAAAGGGCTTCATTTCAATTACATTTATGCAAAAATACAGTTTGTTCGTAAAGAGCTATTCAAGGTACTCAAAGAAACTTTATACAGGATTAAAAGACGGACACACTAAAGATAAAAACATTGCCATACATTTAAAGCAATTCTGAAGAGGTGAGTTCTGGGTAGGGATTTTGAAAGTGGATTCCAGAGAGAGGGGGCAGCTATTGAGAAGTCTCTGTCATCCCAGGTCCGATGCTTGGTCCTGTGTGGAATGGAGAGGGTGCGGGCTTTGTTGGTGGGGAGGAAGATTTCGAATTGGAAAACGCTGAGGGACCAGGAGCCAGTGGAGGTTCCCGGAGGACAGGGGTGATGTAGTCATCATCAGTGAGCAGACAAGCGGCAGAGTTCCGGAGAACGCTGTTGCAGTAGTCAGTAGATTCTGGATGTGATAAAGGCCTGGATCAGGGTGGACCTGGAGATGAGGTATTGTCAAGAACGACTCCACGCTATCAATTGTGGCCAAAGATATTGTGATGCAGCCAACCATCCACAAGCTCACTACTAAATCCTTAAGGATCTCACAAGATGTATGAATCCTTATCTTTCGAAACTGGAAGTAGCCCCTGTGCTGGGACAGAAAGCCACAGTCAGTTGGTTAAATGTCCTGCTCGCTTGTCAAAATCATATTTTTGCTGACTCTACATTTCAGTTTGACTTTCTGAGAGGAGAACATGCGGGCTTGACAAATTCAAAAAATCCAATCCATCCAGCCTTTCCCCCTCAGCTGATGTGCGTTTGTTGTTTTCAAATGACTCAACATAATGTGAATGACCGTCATCCATAATGCATCAAACCAAGGTTACATACTGTGTGTATATTACCGGGTTTAATGGCTCACTTGCGTGCCCTGATGTGTATTTCTCACCGACTGGATCTGAAAGCAGTGGCAGGGACTCAAATCACAATTTACCAAACACCAATGTTTGGAAAAAACGTGGGACAAAGACCAAACTAAACCTGGTTAATAAACCTGGTTTTCTTGCAGCCCAGCTGGACTAATTAAATAAGAAGATCTCAGATTTGATAAACCACACACGGTATTTACAGCCGCCCTAACAACCGCTGCAGGCTCAAAACACCTACAGCAAGAGCCTCTGCAAAATTATAAATAAAAGATTTTGTCAGAAGGGGGTAACTCTAAAGATGTCAGTGAAAAAAACTATCCAGGCTTCAGAAACCTCTCGTATGTAATCTGACATTCACTTTTTTAGTCCAAACTGTATATATCCACAACCCGATGTCATACATAAACAACAAGAGTAAATACTACAAATACAACAAACATTTGTGACTGGAGCACTTTGTTTCTGCTCACTTAAGGAAATATTTTTACATTTTTAGCACAAAAATGTTGCTGCTGAACATACATGCAAGATGTTCGTACGTATTTTTCAATGTTTATGAGCAATATCCACTCATATAAAGGTTTTATTAATATGCTCAGGTATTAGGGTCGCAGTGACTTCAGACACAACATATTTAATTGATTTCACTCAAAGACCAGAATTAACACTTCTACTTAACACGGCTGCTAGAAAAAAGATGTGCGCAGCAGGTCATGGGTATTTTTTTAACAGGTAAAACCCAATCTTATTTCCCTGATCTGCTTATTTGCATCTTGTCTGATCACCGTGTCATCTCTGCCTCCTCTTCTCTCTCTTCCCTTCCCCAAGCTGAGCTTTGTTTCCTTTCTGTTCGCGAAGAAAGTAAACACTCAGTTACTGGATTACTGAGATCATCAGTGAAAACAAAAATAGTTTTGGCTTCCTCATCTGAACATGCATTTATACACCAGTTTACCAGAGTGTGTGCTGCGGCCCACTGGTGGGCCTTGGAGGTACTGCAGGTACCTATAGGGCTGTGGAGTCTTTTTCTACAATACCTCATCTCCAGGTCCACTCTGATCAACGCTTTCATCACATCCAGAATCTATCTCATCTCTTTTGCAAAAGCATTCTCCAGAACTCTGCTGCTTGTCTGCTCACCCTTACCCACTCCAATGAACACATCAGGTCCTCCAGAACCTCCACTGGCTCCTGACTTGTACTTCTATCTTGGTACTGTGTATCCTCCAGTCCTACAATGACAACCCTAACCCCTAAACTTCATGACTGAATGTCTGACCCTTGCCCTAACCTAAACTTAATTCATAGTCCTAACCCTCCCAAAGCTATATGTGCAAGTACACACACACACACACACACACACACACACACACACACACACACACACACACACAGTAATCGTCTACATAAGTTTATATGAACCAGTGCATATTAAGGTGATTATCATAATTAGTCTCTGGTAACACTTTAGTTTAGGGAACACAATGTTAGCCACTAATACATGAGTAATAAGTGTATGTGTTGATGATCAATAAGATCTGCATTAAGCATCTCTACATATGTATTAGGTATTTATTCAACAATTTCTTACTGAATAGGTCATTTATTCTTGACAAACCCTTAATAAGCAGCTAGTTAGTCTTGAGGTTAAGTTGCTGATATATAGTATGGATCAAAGTAGATTCCTAATACATTGTCGCAATATGTTGCTACTCTGTCTCAATTGGTAGCATATTAAGACAGTGTATAAGCAGTCTATAGCCTCTTTATTTTGACCCATACTAAATACTTATAACTTATGATCATGGCCAACTAGTGGCCTTCTAAGGATTTACCAAGAATAAACCAGTTGTTAAGCAAAAATAAGAATGTGTTCAATTAAGACCTAATACATGTAGGTAGATGCTTAATAAAAACCTCACTAAGCACTAATAGATATCCTTATTAGTTATGTATTAATGACTAATATTGTGTTCCGTAAACTAAAGTGTTACCTAGTTTCTTATAAGACAAAACAAATATAGGCATAATACCATCATCCTAAAGTATCCTGACATATATAAGATTGATGGACAATGCTTGGGCCACAACAGGTGCATATGCAGCACATGGCGGCTGCGTCGCTGATCTGTGGGCCTCTGTGGTTCACACAGGGAGCGTGCCTTAAATAAAAGAAGGTCTATGTACTCGATCTAAATGCCGAACTCTACGCTGAGTTAGCCGTTTATCCTCCAGTCCTACAATAACAATACAATAACCTTGTTAAAACAAATGAATGGAAACGGAAACACTAGAGGGCTCATCATTTTCTCTGTCTATTTGGCTTTGAACCTCCTGCAGTACATAAGTACAGAAGAGCAGCACGACTCACATGCAGGAGAGGCTTGTCTCACGGAGGAGTTGTGGCCGCTCTTACGTGAAAACATGCGCACCGAAATAAAAAGCAAGACATTTCACAACACGCATGCACCGCTCATGCAGCCAGTGTGGCCCTCCTGTAAGTTTAGTGTTTCCTTCATGAGTATCAGGTCCCCAAATGGCAACACTCGCAAATTACAGATCAAACTTGTTGAAATGACATTAATTACCAGTGAACTCTAATGCTATTTAGAAATAATTAAGAAGATGATGATATTTAAGTTCTGATTGCATACATTTCCAACATTCCACATAGAACGAAAATGAGCTGCATAATCTACAGTACTTATTCCATAATCACATCCTCTTCTGAGGCCTCCAAACCTCTCACAATCATCCAGCGTAACTCAGCCTGGACTAACACAGCCTCCGAGGGAGCTAATTAATTTCACCATTCATGTATTCTCAGCTGGGTGCTATTCAGGCTGCTCTTATTCCTGCAAGACAACATTATATTTATACACAGGGTTCTTAATTTGTCAATTATGAGTTGCGTTCCCATGGCTGCAGCTGCCTGATAGTGGCTAATGACGTTCAATCAGGTGCGTCCCAAATTTTAGGCTGCCAAAATGTGATCATACTTTACGATGGATGATTGTTTAGCAGTGGATTTAACTTCTCAATGTTCCTATAGCTTCTCTGTGCATCTGGAATAGATATCAGTTGGATAAACAGTCATATAAATGGCTACAAACACTGATTCAGGAGCATATAAAAACTATTTTCCAAAACAACTCATTACCTGTCCTAAACTATTTTTGGCAATGAGAGAAGCAGACCTGGTTGATACTGAAATCAAACACAGCATCACATGATTCCGTCCAACTAGCAAATCTAAGTCAACGATTCACTTTCCTTTAAGTTCTGTTTTGGTCTCCACCATCTGCTGAGAACTCTTCAGTTGCCAAATGCTCCTAATGTGTTCGCATGCTGTTTGATGCCCGGCACTTTGGCTTTATCAGAGCTGAGGATAGCAACCCGCTCTGTCCTACAATTGATTATGAGATTATAAGTGAGAGTGAATCTAAACAGTGAAGTTGTGGGGTTGTAAATCCAAATCGATGAGCTATAACGCGCTAAAAAGCTCTGTAGACCTGCGGAGAACTGCGGAGCTGTGTGACAGCAACCTCCTACACATTACATATATTAAGGGCCATTGATTATATAGTTATATTTATTAGTGCAGCTTTAAAATCATATAATGTCATATCTTCCTATAAACATGTTATAGATAAAACAGAGGGGGGTGTCATAAAGCCGCCTTAACCTCACTCTCCATTTCTTATAGCCACACAGTGCACCTGACAAAGATGTAAAATGGGTAGAAATGTTATTAAAGTCCACTGGGATATGTGACCTTATTAAGCTCTTAATAGTGTCTTACATTTTATAACAACACGAGGCTTACAGCAAGTGTCATAATATTATGTATGTTATATTGTGTCATTCAGGCATAGATATGGGCTTTAGGGAAAGTGTGGCAGAGCATATCAGATTAGATTATTTATTTTCCTCAGTGTCCACAGATACACTGGATACTTCAGTGTCACGTGCATGGGTGGCGAGTCGAATACCCGCACCGACGCCACGTAAGGCAATAACGAAAACACTGGAACATGTGGGCGTGTCGAGTAAATACAGCGCAAACTAACGACACATTTGTGGTTTGTCCTCCAAAGCGACATGTAAAACACATGTAATGGGTTATTGAACGATATAGTGTAGCTGAGTACACCCTGATAAGACTCTCCTGTCTCTTAAACACACGCACACAGATAACAGCCTTTAGATTTCGGAAACAAGCCTGTTCTATTGTTGCGTGCCATAAATTTCCTCCAGTGTGTGCGTAGCTGTTTTAAAAGCTCAGTGAGTGTCGCCCGGCCTGAGAGTAACCAGAGGTATAAAGGCTGCAGTGGGGCAGTGAAACATGAAGGACTGCTGCCTATATTATGACCCCTCTCTCTCTCTGCTGCACGCTTTAACCTGCTTTTATTAGCCAACAGATGGGCTGCCCTCTCTTTGCTCCAGCTACACAGAAAATGCACATCTCCTGTGTGTTGTTTGGATTCAACACTGTCGCTGAAGAGTAGATGGGTTCATCGAGTGCTGACGGTGTTTCCGTTATGCACGAAAGCATTTCTTGGAAATTGAGCTGCTCTGAAATGGTCGCACTGTTTTTTGTTGGAGAGGAGAAGTGTCTGGACGAACAGAACGGAGGAGGTGGGTTTAAAATGTATCCAAGTACATTTCACATTTCACCTCTTGCAGACAAATTTGCAAAGATTTAACATGTATTTATATTTCATGAAAGAAATACACGTTACTGACTTGACCTCTTCACCCGGAGTCGTTGTGCTCTGTCGTTGCAGATCCAGGATCGCGGCTTCAGCCACACCGTGGATCATGGTTTGTTGTGGCATCTGATCATGGATTATAAATACAACTATATTGCTTAGATATACAATATACTAATCATTCATCTCTGTCCAACAATTTTGTTTGTACAGTGTATATATCAGTGTTGTTAATATTGTCATTGTACGTGCTGTTACACATGGCATCTGTTGCATATATGTCCGTCCTGGGAGAGTCATGTGGCCCTCTCTGAGGTTTCTTCTTTTTTCCACCATTGATGCAGCTTTTTGCTAGTTTTTCTTGGCTCTTGTTGAAGGTTAAGGATATCCCACCTTATAAAGCCCATTGAGACAAATTGATATTTTTGAATATGGGCTGTACATACAATTGATTGATTAATTGATTGATTGATTAATTGATTGATTGATTGATTGACTGATTTAAAAAAAGGCCTCAGATTGGAACCAGTAATATAGGATTCACTGAGACATCCACAGTACAGTACAAATCCACAGTTTGAGGTCATCAAGTGGCCAGCATGTCTTTAAAATAATTAATAATTAAGACCACACTGACCATACTGTAACACCATTACCAGCAGCATGATAGTAGTCTCTTGATTTTTTTTTTTTTTTATCTTATAACCTGTTTCTATGTTCTTTTTTTTTCTTCAAATCCAATTAACAGAAGGAAGGAGCTCTGTGGCACCACACCACATCAATTATTCATTGTGGGTTTTTTACAGCGGATTCCTGGGAGCTCTTGTGAATATTAAAGACATGGAAGCAGCCGACAGGCCAGATGTGTAACATCGCTCTCATCTGACAGACCTCTCTGGGATTCAACCAGTTCCTCCTTCCCTCCTCATTCCCCAAGCTTTCATTCACCACCTCTGCCAGGCAGATGTAAACTCACAGAGTTTACCTGGATCCTGATCAGTTGTATGAACTGCCAAGGCTGAGAGGCCGCTGGATATTGAAATGAATACGTTATCTATGTTAACCACAGCTAAGAAAATACAGAAGCCTATTTAAGTTGAATTCTTTTCTATGGTCTTGTGGAGTGGTTCTTGTAGAGCTGGTACAAGTATGTTTTTATTTAAAAGTCTAAGTAACTGTTACTTGCCAACATGCACTGTTTTTCATCAGATATCTTCTGTAAGTGCATTGGTCTGCTGTGAATTCCAAATGGACACATAGTGCCACTTGTTTATTATTTAATGTGGCAGTGCAGAGCAGTACATGACTTGTGCATCTGCTTACATGCTGGAATGACCCATGTCTTCTTCATGTGCCGGCTTGTTTGCTGACCAGCTACCTCTGGATGTAGCGTGACAGCAGCATGTGTGGTTAGGGTCGCTGAGGGTTTACAGCTGTAGCCTTGTCCGGAACTAACCAGGTCTGCTGTGTCTTCAACACACAAAATATTTGTGTGGCGCGGTGAACTTTACTATGCATTCTACATTTTAGATATTCGTTCATTATAGTGGCATTTTTATATTTTTAATACCGCATGTATCTCCATCTAAATGATGCAACATTGTACTTTATAAATTCTCAATTGAAGCAGTAATTTAACACCCAAGAAATGTGGGGTCTCTCTCTCTCTCACGCTCTCATCATAGGAGGAAACCTCTCTAATATTGTAATGGTCTTGACCTCACTATGTAAAGTGCCTTGAGATCATGTATGTTGTGATTTGGCACTTTACAAGTAAAATTGAATTAGGTTGAATTGAATTTTCAACCTGGAGATGATTCAGAAACACTGTGGGTCAAATTGCTCTTCATACAATCCAGTGTAAATGAAAAGCATCTTGTAATATTATTTTTTTAACTCTGTATGAAGTCATTTTGTGACTTAAATGTGATAGGGACATTTTCTGATCAATATCAGATTTAGGTTCTCTCTTATTTTTTGGGGAAATGTGTTTTAAAGACTATTATCGTTTATTTCTTGTTGACCTTGAGCTTTGATTTTTAGATACAATGTACTATTACCATGGTTTCTATACACACACAGACACAGAGAGAGAGGGAGAGAGAGAAAAACAATACCCTGCGTCTGCCTCAGCTGTTATAAATCGTACGGTACTCCGTACAGTAGACTGACAGTAGGTGATTAGCATTGACCGAGAGACAGTGAGAAAACTGACATTTTGATATCAAATATCACAATGATAGATATCATATCAAGGTGCGATATCACATCCAAGCATATCATGGCCTGCAGGCAATGTACTCACAGTATAGAAAGTTATTTCTCCATTGCATCGCCCTTGGCATACACAAAACCACCAGTTTAGTTTCTATTTATGGTTCTATGGCCATGAGTCAGTGGTGCAAAGCATTGAATAGAGTCCCAGGATCAGCGCCGAGCATGAGAGACGTGGAGAGTGACGCACAGCTGCTGCACAGCTGTGAATGGGGTGGATTTTGTATCAGAATATTTCCTTTCTCTTTAAACGGAGCTCTTGATGCCACGTCACTGATCATTTTGTGAGGGACAGTCACTGGGAGCAGAACACCACCGCAGTGACGTCCTTTATTCATGTGCATAATTACATGGGTATCAGGGCAACTTGAATTAATTAGCAGTGGAAGTGAAAAAAGAATTTGCTTGTCTACGATCATGCTTTTAGCTGCTTGAAAGACTTATTTCTAAATCGGTTCTAACCAACATGGCACTGTAAAACCAGGAAAACCTGTAATATCTTTTATATAATGAAATTCTAGAATGTAACTATTCTGTACCGTGCTGTGTGCTGCTGTTTGATCTTGATACCTACTATTTCCTTTCTACTTACAGTTAATGTCACAGTGAGGCAACACAAGAAATGCCAATTTGCAGACACAAAGCCCCACTGTGAAGAAAAACACCGTCTGTCAAGTTTCAGCCGACATTTCTCCTGAAGACGATGCTTTTAAACCGAACTCAACAGTCTCGTCCAATACATTTCAGAGGGAATGGATTTTTTTACAGTGAAAGAATATTGCTTTCTAACAGAAAGCCATGTCATGGAAAGATGATTTGTAACATTTCTTCAACATGATTGGCTCTTCTGCTCCGCAGTAATGGCTGCCATAAACACTGAAACATGCAATATGCCCCTTGAAAAATCATGTCAACTGTATAGTCAGTTTCTAAAAAATCAAGTTCACACAAATTTGACATGATACACAAGTCATTTGAATATATCCAAACACTTGATTATAATCTGCCCGTCTGTGGTTGCTAGAGCCCAAAATACTCCACATGCCGCTTCTCAGTTGCTCTGCTTTTCAAAGCAACATAACGTAACATGACTGACTTGCTTTACTGATTGAGGTCAAGAGGGCATGCAATAGATCAGTCTGACAGTAATACCCCTCTGCTGGATCAGCAACAAACCACTTCAGACGGCCTGATGCCCGTTTAGACTGAATATTTAGTTGCACGTGCTACAGAAACTGACATTTGAAGCTTCTCTATGTTTCTGCTGCCAGGTAGTGTCCACCTATGACCTTATGTGAGGCATTTAGGGAACTTTGGTTAAATCCAAAGCTAGAATCATATTTTTTTCGATCGGGTTACGCAATGTATTCAGACATATAGAGATAATAAAACACCTGCACTGAAAACCACTCTGAACATCTGCACATCATTTTCTGGGGTGCTTTTTTTATTTATTTTTTGTTTTAGATTAATGAATATTTTACTCCTGTTCGTGCACAGCTTCCCTGTCAACAACTATATTGATTAAATAATAAATCTAAATATCAGGTCAGGAGCTTAGACTCTACACTCCCTCTCTCCGTGTGTCCTGTACAGTGTGAGCACTAGAGCTGCGGACATTTCTTGATTCTTAAATGCATAATGATGCGGACGACTGTGCATCGATGCAGAGACAGAACATAATCGATTCATGTTGTTTTTCTGAATAATTATAACCAGCGCTGCTTCAGGGCAGACAGGGCCACCTTGATACAGTAAAGGCCTTGGTGCAGCACACAAGTCTAGTGTGGAGAGCACTGACCACTGTCATAGACTTCCTGCAGTAGTCTGATTTATGAATTGAAAATCTTATTTTGTAAATTATAGCATTGTAATAACAGTAACAGTCTATAATACTTTTCAGAACACTTTCTAAATAAAAAGAGAGTTCATATTTGACTGATTTTATTATATATTATAAACTGATGAAAAAGCAGCCATTTGCAGTTTTACAGGAAATTTTGAATTCCAATACATTAAGATGCATCGTTTCCTTTGTTATCTGATCTTGTGATAAACCTAGCCAATCCCAAAGAAGACCATTGTGTGAACTGTTGAGTATTTGGCTATTGCGTCAATGTGACAGTAATAAAATTAATTAATTAAGTAAGTCAGAGATGTTCTATTATATTCAGCTTTTTGTTTTAAAACATTTTCTTTTCATAAATAATTATGAGGAGTGCCCATTTTCTGCCCCCCCCCCCAATGTCCTTGCACGTCCCTGACTCTGAGTGTGTGTAAAATGTATCAGCTTCAAAATACTTCAAGAATTAAATCAGCAATGTCCGTAGACTACAACTATCTCAGATTGTAATCAGTCTATGAGAACTATCTCTGAAAAGGGCTGACTTTATTCATCCTCTCTGACTTGATAAAGGCACTGTCAAATATCAGATGTGTCTCTTCATGTCTCGATATCCATCAATAAATAGAGACATCCGGAAAAAATGGGAGGGAGTAGGAAGGATATTTGGATTTTTGTGTTGTGTAGCCTGCTCTTGCTTTTCCAGGATCACCAAACCTAGCTTTAGGTTCTGTCACAGCCTCTTCTATGTTTCTAAAACCACAGCTAAAAATCACATTCAACAATAATTGTGTTGATTTTGCGATTTTTGGGAAATAAATGAACAACAGATTGACAGCACCAGATCTAAGTTATGGCAGGACTGTGAAAAGTCTCTTATCGGACTCCTCTCACGTTTGTGTGTAATATATGTCAGTCTCTCTTCCAGGATAACTTATTTTGACTTGTCCTTCTTGTGGGATCCAATTAGGATGACTCTAAAAGATTATAAAGGAAGTTCACATCATGCTGATCATTTTGTTATCATGACAGATCTGTGCAGCTTTGAGAAGGAGGGTTACTTGTTGGGCCAATGATAATTGTCCTTAGTGGATGGTGGTGTTTCCATCGTCTCCTGACGTAAAAACCTTGGTCTGGCCATCATGGGCATTTGTTTTGGAACGGAGTTAAAAAAAAAAAGACGCACAGCTGTTTGCAGGATTAAGAGCGATGAGGTAATAATCGCACAGTTCACAAATAAAATAAGAAATACCTGTTCGGGAGGAAGAAAGCCGAGGATCTATATCTCATAATTCTCTGCATCTGTTGAATGCCTGACCGAGGCTGAATCACGTTTCAGCTCGTGCTTTATCACTAGTCCCTTTAGCTTTGCCTTGTTCATTGGTCCTTTTTATTCTTTTTCGCTTTGCTGATCCTAACCCAGCATCAGAACATGACTAAAAAATGCAACATCAAAAATAAAAATCTCTAAAGACAAGTCTGCTCCAGCGTCCTTGCTTCTTACTGTGAAAGTTTGCCGGCGGATGCGAAAACATAGGCTTCTCCAGCGTGACTACCGTAAATAGTTTCGTCTCACCTCGACCTGGAGAATGGTTAATATAAAAAGCCAATTTTCTCCCTGATTCTACCCTCCATTGCTGTTGTAGGTCATAAAGAGGCAGCAATGTTAAAATGAGAATTCTTCATAACCAGTTTAAGACTCATATTTAAGGTGAGAATGCCACACGGCAAGCCCTGAGAGTTTCTGAAACCCTGCTTATCCACCTATGAAGGGAGGGTGTCTTCACTCCAATACTCTGAAATCCTAGTAATGACAGTTTATTAAATGTTTTATTTCGAACTACTCATTTTTGTATTTGTAAACCTGCTTCCTTGGCAATGGTACAAACATGATACTTTCTTTTCATCATTATTCATTGGCAAAAGTTGCACTTTTAGCTTTGGTTACTAAGTAACTAGGAATGCATTATACAACAGAGAACCTCAACAGGGATGAAAATGAATTGCCTTGAGTGGAACTTTCTCTGCAAAGGTGAAATCATGTTTGCATAACAAACCTATCAAGGGTTTCCTCTCCAAGGCTTCAGTGGTTTGGACTTTGTCTTTGATTTCCTCTGCCTCCGTCATTTTTATCCATAGCAACACAGCTATCACGGTATTTTTTGAAGGTGAAACTAGAGCTCGCTTATTAAATTACTATGACCAGGCTCCCTATGTATTACCACCCTATATCACTGCTCTGTTTCTGGCTGAGGATTATGATAAAGTCAGCTCAGTGGCAGTTTTCCCACAGCTAAACTTGCATTTAAGTGAATTTTAAAAGGTCTCCACATTTAGCCAACAGCACAACTCGGATTTTAATTTTTCAACATTTGCTGTATTTGATTCACATAAACAGCATTCTTCAGTTGTGCAGAGAAAGAAGCCAAACAATAGGGACACAAATCACTCAAAAACAAGGGGAAGATAAGGGATTCGAACCCCTTGCAGCGTCTTTGAGACAGATAAGCATTAATAAACCATACAGCTAGCTGCTCAGATAAATTGGCCTCATATGCTGTAAAGTGTTCAGGTAAGTTTTAGTTTCAAGTTATTTATCTTTTAGCTTTAACAGTAATATTACACTGGCCATAATTTGTATCCTTTAGTTTTGATGTTAGCCGTGACATGTCCTCATGTTTAATTTTGGCTGATAGTGATAGTATTGCACAACCTGGACTACTACTGCTACTGAAAGACAACATTCAACAATATAACGATTCTATCCATTTACATTATTCACTGTCTGCTTTGTAGTTGCTGGGCAATGTGACTAAATTATATAAAACTCCAAATTTGATAAACATTGATAATTACCATGATAAATGTCACATTATTATTTCTTTTTAGTTTGAAAACTGATGGAAGGTTGTGATTTTAAACTCCTCAGAGAAGAGGTTTATCTACAGTGAACATGTCTTGATAAACAGCAAAACATTTTACAAATCTGACGTAGATCAATCATGTTGCATACCCCCTCACTGTGCTTGTGCAATGTTTAAGCTTTGGACTTTTATTATATTGCTATTGATGAAAGTTATTTTAAGATAATTATATTGATTTTTTTTTTTTTGTTTGTTTGCAAGAAAGATAATATTAAACCACCAAGTGGATTCTGTAATTAAATCACATAAGTCACAACGAGAACATTTTCTCGAGTGATTCATTTAACAACATCAGCACAACATGCATGCATCTATGTAAGACTGGGCTCACCAAGGACTAATATCTAGTTGCTATCTGCAAAGTCTGCGGGGGTTTGATAACAAACTTTGGCGGTTTTTAAGCTTTTTAATACCTGTCCTCAATCTTTTTCTGCATTACTCTAAAAGACACATCGCACCCTAACCGTAAAATAGCTCCCTGGAAGCCCAGAAGATCAATCAAAGTAATAGAATGAGTAAATGTAAATGTGCAGCTCCATTTCCCATAACAGTAGCTGCTGCAGCTATCAGAGGCCGGCTCAATCTGTCCCTGTCAGACTGAGAGGAAGGGAGCGAGCCGCAATAATATATTCAGCCAGAGAGAGATGGAATATGGGTGGTGGGTCCCACCGACGTGAGGTGTGTGTGTGTGTGTGTGTGTGTGTGTGTGTGTGTGTGTGTGTGTGTGTGTGTGTGTGTGTGTTCATCTGAGACAGGAATGCATGGATCACACCAGTCTTTATCTGCTGGTATAAACAACATAGATATTGCATGAGAATACAAGCCAAAGGAGGATGAATGCCTGTTGCAGAGATAGCTTCGGAATGGATAGTGGGAAGATCAGGGAGCTCTGTGTGTGTATATGTGGGTGTGGGTGTGCGTGCATGCGTGTGTGCGTGCGTGTGCGTGTGTGTGTGTGTGCGGTTGTGTCATAAATTCAAGTAAAATTAAAGCAAGCCACATCAAACATATTCTAAATGCCATGGCTATGAAATATCCTCTGTGCTACGAGTCGTCTGCATGGCTATCATTTAGTGCAGACATATTTGCCTCAAGATTGTACTTCATTTGCAAGCCTTTAAAGATGTCCTCTAAAGGACAGGAGACATACAGCTGACCAGCAGGATTTATTCATCATGGAGTCCAGGAGTCGTTCATTAGCCAGAGGTGATGATGAATATGGGAAGAGATGAACAGAAATGCTTGCTCCCACCTCGTTAATGTCTGGACACAGTCTGTATAGTTTCTAACTTTGTAGTTGGACAACTTTATGTTCAATATCTTAGCAATCAAAAGAGATAATAACACACAGCTTAATTATCTGAATCAGCCTTCAATGTGATGATGTTTCATGAAAAGAGATCATATTCTTGATCTTGGATCTTCTGAACAAATTGCTGACATTTTCAGGAATGGCGAAGGCCAAAGAAATTATTTCATAAATGATGGTAAATTAATACACTTTAATTGTCCTAGTGGTTTACTTTATTTATTAACCTCCTGTCCTCCAGGGCTCTAATATGCATTACCATTTCTAGCCTTGTGCCAATTGCACATGGCATACTAGCATTGTGCTGGAGAAGAAAACGTTAATGTTGTGATGTTAAGTGTATGGCATGGGACACATCTCTTGTTAAATCTAACAAATGAATTTGTTAGCAGCTATAAGCTTCATCATGGCTGTTATCATTGAGGTCTAACTGTAACCCTAACCCATGTGCAGATATTTGACGGCTTTCAAATCTCTATCAAAGTTTGTTATCCAAAATATCTTATCCAGCCTGATAAGTATAATATGCAGATTCACAAACCCTGACCATGTGTTGGGAAAAGTTTCCCGCAGTGAGGAACAACAGATTTGAGAAAAAAATGCTCATTCCATCCACCAACAGACGACCGGCAGGGCAGTGGTTTTCATACCTTGCCATGGAGGGGAGGATTTACATAAAGCTGCCTTAAACAGCCGATGTCTCACAGCTCCGACCAGCAGGGTGACGTGCAGTGTGGAAATGTGGGCTGTGTCTCAGCTTCCTTTTTTGTGACCTACGGACTGAACATTCAGTGAGAGTGAAGACAGCCAAAAGATCTTTATGTTCCATTTTGTGAGGCAACAAGGAATTTATGAATCCTCTTTTTTCTAAACTCTCTCCTCAATATGCTGTGACCCTTTAATGTTCCTATTTTAGCATCTCTCAAAAATTGCTGGACTATTCCTGATTAAAAGGTGGACAGGTTGGCTCTTTTATAAACTAGTACCTTTTTTGCTTTATTGTCCTAAAATCTAACCCCCTCGTGTCCTCAGATTATTCCACCTTGCTGACTCTCCCCTTCATTTCCAATCTGTTAATTGCAGTAATCTACTGATTGTCCAAAAACAATGTAGTCACCCAACGATAATCCTCTGCTGACTCCATTAGGGTTATTGCATCAAGTTGGCAAACTGTCCAGTTTTGTTCAGTAAGGCCGTGTTCACTCTTAACTAAATTGCTGTTTCCCCCTCGTAATTATACCCATACACAGCACACACATGCATTTAGAGGTGACCTCCATTAGGATATTGCACCAAAACAGTTTAAAAGGTAGGCGGCAGAAGTGATGAGACAGAGATAGATAGATAACCACTCAGACCCACTGAGTGAGCGGCGAGGTTGAATTGGGACAGACAAAGGTGACTGAGGTAGACTGCACAGACTTCGGTAAGTGGGACGCACAGCGGAGGAGAGTGGTTAAACCTGTCATTCAGATGCCACTGACAGAGTTCCTCCTTTTAATTTATTAATCCCTGCCCCGGGAAGACATGATGTAGTCACATCAATACAATTATAACTAGTAAGAAGTCAGTGTCTTAGCAGTGTCAGTTTATCTAAGGCTATAAATCCATACTACTATGTTTTCATTTGAAAATGCATCCACTTTGCTCCAGACACACTGGTGGTCACATTACTCTGGAGATTTAGAGTCGCTCAAACTGAGAAGTTTGGAAACGCTGCTGCAGTCGTACAAAACTGCAGGTCTGCGTTTCAGTCTGGACAAAAACTGGGATGTTTGGAGGCGATGACGTAGAAACAGCTGCTCGCTGAGTCTTTTCAATCAGGCCATCGCTTTCTTCTTCTGGAAGAAAATAATTTAATAATTTATCCTCGGCTACGCATCATGGATAATCAATTACAAGCATTCCTGACCCGGTTTTCTTTGCTAACAGCTTCTGTGCAGTTAAATTCTGCATTTACAATGATAGAATTGTTTACATGTGTAGGAGACGAGCTATTATACAAAAGGCAATCATTTATTGCCTAACTGTTTGTGCAACTAACAACCAAAATGCTTCCTTTTTACACCGGCACGCACATGCCCAGTGTAGCGAGTGGTCATTGGATTAAAACTAATACAGAGCCATAGCGTTAGTGTAGACATATATACTCAGTTACTGTACTTTTACTCCACTACCTTTTAGAGTGAATTGTTTTATATTTTACTACACTACATTGATTTTACAGCCTTATCAGTGACTTATTTTACATATAACAACAATCGAGCTTTTGAAATATGATGGATGATTAAAGATGAAATCAATAGATCCCAACATCCTTTCAGCCCCAGCTCTTACCGGGGGCCCTTCATGTTTCACATTGAGAAAGAGCAGTGGGAAACCAAAGAGCCATTTCTCCAATAAACTTCTCAGATGGCTGCATTTAAGTAACAGTTCAAGGCCCAAACAGGTACAATTTCACTAATTAGTTAATCATCCCACAAACCCTCAGATTTATCTTGTGACCCTTCGGAGGGGGCGTACCTTAGATTGGTGACCTTTGGACCTAACTGTGCATAAAGCAGAGAAACTGGTTCCCTCTCAACCGACTACAAGAATTAATATTACACTTTGATTCATCAACAATCTAGTGAGGAAAGAATAAAGTATCAGCCGTTACTATTGATGATTTAGGGATGAATCTTCTGTAATTTTACTTTATTAAGATTTTCAATGCAAGACTGATGTCTTATTTCCACATAGCTCAAACTGATTAAGTGATTTGCACTATTAGAAAGATAACTATTGCATATCTGTAAAAACACAACAGGAATTGAATGCACAAACTGAGGAAAAGAACAGAATATTGCTCAAATCAACATTTGGAAAATAGTTCTTTTTTCTCTCTCCTTATCTTTTTTTTCTAATCATTCAGCCTATGGCTTCTCCATTCTAGGCCTGATTTGTTAAAAGCAAACTGATGTTTCTGTGCGCCCACGCAGCAGATGAGTAAACAGGGGTTTAAAATGTGTTGTGAAATATTTAAAAAATGAGGCAGGGACATTGAGCAGAACACGAGGAAACAGACAGTGTTTCCAGGACAGACAGTGTTCACAAGTTTGTCCCAAAAAAATCTATCAGCACTCACCGTGAATTGCGGCATTTATTTCCGAGCACCATCTTTTGCGCTCATCATTTTCATTTCGTTCCCATGTCTGAAAATGACTTTATCCACTCGGTGCTCATCAGGCCGACTTATATTATGTGGCGATAAAGAATCGTCACGCGGCCATTGTCACGTCTGGTGTGAGCAGGAGCGCCACTACGCTCCTCTCTCACTATCATTTCAATCACCTCCTCGCTGGGACGCACCGTGAAGAAACAGGAAAGCTCTCTCAGCATAAAAATAGAGAATCGCACATTTTAACATGATGTTAGAGAGGCCACGCTCCTCTTCGCTCTGTTCGTACCCAGTTTCCTCTCTTCTGATGTTTGCTCACTGTATATACAAGATGATGTCTACATGTCTCCAGGAAGCCAATTAAAAGCTAGCCTGTGGCTCGGCTGCACACGATTAAAGTGCATAACGTGACACATCCAGAATACATTTATCTAAGCTCGTCTTGTAAATCACATGTGGCAATCAGGATGTTGGGATTAGAATTTGTTGGGCCTTGCTTGGGTTCAAACCTAACACATCAAGTTCAGTGGTGTCTAATAAAGCTCAAGAACAGGAGGGAAGCAGTTAATCCCTGTGGCCTCGGTTTCACAATCACTGAATTATTCCAGGCGCACGCACAAACACACGAACACAACTTTGAACATGTTGTATACATTCTTATTCTTTTCAGTAGGGGTTTGCCTGAAAATAATATAAATTAATAATATCCATTACTGCATCCCACCATTATTCACCTTAATGCATAACTAGCACAGTATGGTCCACTATTTTATTTTATAGGAATAAATTAATGTAAATTAAAGTATCACTTATCACTTATTAATAATTCATATAAAATGTTTTAATTAAGAAAAATGTGTGAAATGATTTAAAAAGCTTAAAACTGGTTATTCAACTCATTATTGTGAAATGTTATCATTCATCTCATTTCCAAAATAATAAGGTTTTAGACAAATGTATGACTTGATCACTATTAAAAATAAGTTATTATCATTATGTTTTTATCAAGAAAATGCCCTTTTGTCCCTCTATCACTTTACAGGCCTAGATCGTAGATTGCAAAAGATAATTAATGATGACAATTGATAATTGTTTGTTATCAAAACCACTAGAAATAAATCAGATTTCAAGCGGTTGATTTCGAAGAATTCACTTGTGAAAGTTCATTTCCCAGTTCTCATGTGACTAAGCAGTCATTTTATCGTTGAAATTATTTGATGATGAAGTTCTCCATCCTGTAGGAACAAGATTACTGAGGAAGAGGATCGCGGCGCTGAGGTGGATGAGACAGTGTTTGGAGATTAATAGCACCGCTCATTTCACATGCATCCCCTGCATTGAATTCATCCTCTCACATCAGGTTTTAAGATTAGCATATGAATTGTTAAGGCACCTGATGGAAACTGTTGTAGCTTGAAGTGATAGTTGCTTAAAAACCAGTCAGAGTGTTTTGGCGGTTGTTTGCGGCCCTTCATCTGTGAGCTGTAGAGTTTCTCACACAGCTGAAAGCAGGGTCATGGTGTTTCGCTGCCAGCGATGTACGTTCATCGTCGGATGTAAAGACATGGAAAGTTTAGATCAAAATGTTTTTTTCTTGTTGCCTTTCAGAATTAATTACACGTGCCGTCTTAGCTGCAGGGTTTTGTTTCCCCCCTGTGTGTGTAGGTCCAAAGTAACTGGACGATGTATGAATAGAATTTCACCAAACTTGCGGGTATCTCCACATGGTCAACAAAATATGGTTTCAAAATAATTTCCCCACTGTTGTGGAAAATCTGCTGATCAATGGTCAACTCATCAGTGAAGAAAGCGCTCAGGAATCCTTTGACGTCTTATGCAGAAATATTTATTGAAGCTTGGCCAAGGAGAAAATCAAAATTCATCCATGCAACATCTGTGCATGATGCTCTCTCATATTCTGAAGTCTGCTTTCCTGCAGTCACACTTGAAACCCCAACAGATCATTTAATCTATGTGTGTGCTTGTTCCTAAACAATCAAATGTATTTTCTAGTTATGGAGACAGTAGTGCCTGCTTACGCAATCTCATATCTGTGATGTCTAGGGAGTGAAGGCTTTGACCTTCGCCAAGCTCTCGCACTTCCCAAACACAACAGCCTGTTGCACTATGACCCAAAGAGGACAAGAGACAGTGTCTATGAAAATTCCCTAACACCCACACATCTCCATGGACAATCTAAAGATCATATTGATCAGACAATGACTCCTCATTATATGATTATCAGTTGATAAATTAAGAAGAACTGTATTAACTTTGGCAACCGATAGGACTACAGACACAATGTCCTGCTTGTTTCTTTTCCTTTAAATTCAACTTGACTTAATTATTAGCATCCTGGTATCATGATGTCTGACTAGTTGGTTTCAATTAAATTTGTTTAAATGGACCGCAGTCACATTGAGCTTTTCTGTCCTTATTGGCGACTCAAAGCACTTTACATTCATAAAACACTTCTATGCACAGCACTTTCTCTATCCCACACAATTCACACACTGCAGGTACAATGCGTGGTTCAGGGTTCAATGTCTTGCCCATGGACACTCTGGCATGCAGAATGGAGGAGCCAGGAATCAAACCTTCTAGTAAGTGAACCACCTGAGCCACAGCTGCGTGTGTGTGTAAGCACAGCTCCTCATATTTGTGAGAAATATTTGCATTGATTCTCTGGAAAGGTTCTTCTTTCCTAACCCATTAGATGCAGCCATTGATAGACAGAGCCAGACAGGTCAGACTGTTGGACCTTGTAAGAACTGACACGGTCATTGAGCATTGCCATCATCTGTTTAGCTGATAAATCAGATCCTGCAGACAAAAGCGACAGGGACAACAGTGCCTGAAGAGTATGAAGAAACCGGGGCGCTGTGTGACAGCAGAAGAAGGCAGATGGTTAACACTCCTGCAGCACACATGGTTGAGACAGAAGGGTACGTTTATGACACCAGGGTTAGGGGGTCTAACAGCTATTTCACTTCCTATTGCTTTATTTAAAGCACAGCTACATTCACTTGCCAGTTTATAAGGTCCACTTAGATAAAAGTAATGCATTTAAACACAGCACTACTTAAATGAAAATAAAATCAAGATAATAATGTTTTGTTTGAACTGTTCTAGAGAGTTGTTTATTCACCTTTATGGTCATTTTGGATGCTGTAGTTTGTCTGGCTGTTATTATTATACAGTTTTATGCTGTGTTGCTAACTTACAGTCTTCAAACTAAGAAATTTGGGATGGGCCACATGCATAAATCAATAGCTGGACCTCTCCGAATAACAGTAAAATTCAACAGCACCACAAACTCTTCAATTAATTTAGTACAAAACTGAATAAACACCTCTCATCATCCAATTTTGCAAGTTGCAAAACACAAACCTAATGGGCAGGGTAGACCGACCCCGGTCACCAGATGTTGACATACACAGACAAACAACCATTGACCCTCACTGCTAGCTTTCACTTAATCAGAGTAATTGATAAAATGACAACACCATAACAAAATCTTTATTGCTACAAAGTGACAGTGCAAACCATAGTGCAAACATTTCTGTTTAAAAAAAAAGCTGTTCTAATGCCTAACTCGTATTCTTACCATAAACAATGGGGTCCCTGTTATTTGCTGAGGGAGGCTGTGTGAAAGAGGAGGAGAAGCTGCCTCACGTGGATGGTCAGTGGGATGGAGGGCGTTGTAAAGAAGTCATATCCTTGAAGAGCCACACCAGTGGCAGAGAATCCTCCTGCAGGAGATGAAGGAGAGCTTTGAGTGTGGGGGCGGCATCTCATCCACATTGTACTCTGAAGGACTCTGAAGGGCTATAGCCATCCTTTTTCTGTGAGCACAATTCAGAGCTATAAGCTTAACTTGTGATTGTCAGAAATCTTAGCTGCGCCAGAAATACATGTTGCTGCAGATACCTCAAGGCCTCTTCTTTGGACCATAAACAGCTGTGAAACTGCTGGAGACGTGGCAATCATCCAATAAAGGGAAGATGAGAGCCTTACCTCCAGCCCACTCTGCCAGCTATCAGTCTACTGTGATTCATCAGACAACAGGAAAATATTTAATTACAGGTAAATTGAAAGGATTTTCAGTGAACTGTGTCATACACAACACTTAAAATGCGACTTAATTAAAAACAGATGAGGAACAAAGATCATCCTTTGGGACTAGAAATTCTGCGATGGACAGAGAGACAGGGATATTGCATCGTTCCTGCTGCTATTGCAAAATCCTACCACCTCAGCCTCCTAAACAGAAAACACAGATGATGAGAGCAGCTAGGGTCATGGACCGTGACTGTGGACACAAGGAAAGCGCTGGGCCACAGGAGGTGATGTTAACTTTTGTGCCCCTTCGGGTTCCAGGTGCAGGAGCAAGATGCCAGTGATGACGTACGTACTTTCCCTCAGAGCCAGCTCCTGAGGAAACTGTCGACACAACTTTGGAGAAAAACCGAGGATACGAAAGAAATATGGACACTGGGGTAAAGAGTTAACTTCAGTTTTCAAAATGTTACAGTGAACATGCTGAAAGCTATTGTCACAATGCACAGTAATGACATATTGTGTGTTTCTTTGCAGAGTAAGAAGAACCGGTTGGGGGGAGGAAAAGTACGTTTTGAATGAAGCATCAGGAGAAAAGGTGTGAGTCTGCAGTGAACAATGTAAAAATGCTAATTTGAACAAATAATCTCGATTTAAATGTTTTGTAGCATTAACAAGTGGGTTGTGTCCTGATTTGTAAATGCATCTGTAGTTTACTCTTGTTTCATCTTTTTTTATATCACTCTCCTTTTTTTGTTTCTCTGTCAACAAGATCATTTTCCTCCAGCAAGTTTGGTTTGTTTTTGTCAATTCGGCTAAAGTGAAATATAATCTCTTACAATTGGCCTCTAATATTCCATACACATGCCACAGTTCACATATCCACATACACACCAGCTGACAATGATGACATATTGCAGGTACTGTCGCTGTTGGAGTTTGGAGCAGAGACTGTCAACATAGGACTCCAGCTCAATACATTATTAATATATACACCAAGATCTTGTGCAATTGTTAGAATATAATGTGAAGAATTACTGGTGGTAAAGAGAACAACAAGGCAAGGCTCATACAGGTCCTTTATAAGCATGGTGTTGTTGTTTTTCTATCGCTATTACAATATACAATCACTTTTAAAATCATAAAAATAAGTTTAAGTGGTATAAATGTTAAATGTCTATTTCCTCTTTAAGTGAGGAAGAGTAGCACAGGTTAAGGACAGTATTCCAATGGAACTTGTAGGAGCTTAGATGAAGCCAAGAGAACCTGGATGGTCATTGCCAGCCATACCCTCTTCCACCTGGATCAAGCAAGAAGCTCCTAGTCCAAAGTGCTGGACAGGAAGCTCACCTCCTGCAGGGGAACCACGTCATTATGAGCCTTTAATCAACTCTTTAAAATGCACTTCATTTTTAGCGTAAACGATGATGGCACTTTTTGGGACATGTGCAAATTCCTTGTGACAGTGGTCAATAAATGTTGACACCTCTAAAGAAAATCCAACGGCAAGAATTGAGAGCCAAGATTATAAACAGGAGCTACGAGCCAAGCTACGTGCATCATTTGCAGATCATCGAACAGAGCACCTGGTGCAATACTTCAGTTTATCTTGATATGAAATCTCTGCTCTGTCCGCAGCATTTGTGTTGGTGCAATAAAGGAAAGCCTAATGCCAAAGAGCCCTCTTCATAAATGGAAGCTGAGTTCTAATGTATAGGTTTCACATTTGTAGAACCTTGCATGCACTTTGAAAGCCGTTTGTGAAAATCTCTGTTAAAGTAACTTAAAATGCCATTTGCTTGTGAATGAGAGGCTCAAACGCAGAGTTTGTTTTGCCTAATACCGCAGACATGACCCATTGAATGTGTTGCAGAGTTTATTATGATGACTTTAATATATCAAATCCACTAGGGTCTAAACAAGGCATTCATAACCTTGGGTATTTATATTTTACACTCTGCAATTTACCACCATGTCTTAATTCATCCCTCGTGATCCATTTCATTACTTTCTTTAATTCCCAAGATGCAAATACATACATTGATAAAATGTCTTTTCTCTTTGTAGAAGTCGTTAAGGTACGAGAGCAAAATGGAATGAAAGTGTCATTTGCCCAAAAGCCTCTCCATGGTACCATTGCACAAGTAACAGGAAAGTTTAGGTCTGAACTCAGGTTATGTGAAGTCTTTCACTGGAAACTACAACTGCAGGATGTGTCTGCTCAAACAGTGTTTAGTGAGAATGATCTTTATGTGATGATACACCTCTATTAATAAATTAAAATAGTTGAGAATATGTAAATTCTGGTTTTGAAATCTAGCACAATAACTAATAGCTCCTTAGTGTCTGTGTACTGTGTTTCTTTACACTTGACAGACGCTTGTCTGACTAACAGCAGCTCACTAAGGAGCTTAGGTTTGTGTCCACCACTCACTGAACAGAGTAGACAAGAAAGTTTTCGTGTGATACTGCTGACTCTTCCTTAAAAAGTACTAAGGTTTGTCAAAAAAATCACTACATTTGTCACCCAGGGCTTTTGTTTGTTTATTTGCTTTTTAAATTTGGTTACAGGGGTCTGAAAAGTTGCTATGTTAGTTCAGTTTGCTATGTTAGTTCAGTTAGTCGGTTAGCCGAAACATAAGGAAGCTGGTGACAACACACTGTCATGAAATGAAGCTACATGAAATGTCACTGGGGAAAATGTCCCTATGACATAAAAGAAAACAGTATTTTCAATTAAAAAAGATCTAATACAAAATAAAACTGAAAATTCAGTTACCATGAAAGAGAATGATGAGATAATATTTCATAATAGGGAAAATACATATTTCATGAATCTGTGGTTCATTTGTTTATTTCACTCCATCAATATATGATTACTTTTTATTGATGTATTATTGAACGCTTAGTTGTTCCATATCTAAGTAGTTGTGTGACAGGTACGCACATGCGTACAAACACACAAATACTTTGTGCGTCCATGTTCCTTGATGTAAAAGCCCAATTTAATAATACAGAGCTCCTGGCTGTGCTTTAGCATCTTTTATTCATATCCTCCTCTCCCTTTGCACTGGGACACTTTCTGCTGCTTATGCCACTGACACCACGACTGGCATTTTTCTACTCCACATGAAGCAATTTGAGGTTTCACCAGAATGTCAGCTAAAGAAGCAGTAAAGTCAGTGTTTACATCAAGTGTTAAAGGTCACATGTATAATATTCACCGCCACATGATAGGCCCCAGGGTAGTGCTGGCAGTAAGACAGCAGCATCAGTAATAGAAAGTTAACACACTGTATGGGATCACTCCAGAGGAAACGATATGCAACACTATGCAGCTATCTGTATAATTCAGCCAAGCAGCTTATGTTTTCACCATTGTCTGGTACGGGGCAGGGAAGAAACCATTAATTTTTGGTGCAGACCTGGATTTTGAGGCAGATTCAGGATATTTTTCAACATTGCACATTTTTCATTTTGCCACTGACATTGGTGTGCATGCAAGTTTGTAAAATGCAGGTTAATCTGCCAAATAAAGGAGATGGAACTCCTACTGTCTGTTCAGACTATGAGTGAGCTTTTGTTGGAGGCCATTTTAGCTGAAAAACATGAGCTGTGTTCCAATTCAAGGGCCACTTGGGAAAAAGAGACGTTCTTGTCCACAGAGGCTTTCCGTGATCCGTGTCACCAGCTCGTCCTGTATGCTGGTGCCTAGCTAAAGAAATGCAGTTGGAAACAATGTTAAATGTTAAAAAACGTGTAGCGGTTCATCAATCCTGCAATATATTTGCCAAAAAATGAGCCAGTTACAATCTCACAAGATAAATAAGGTGTGCACACAGAGTTAATATCTAGTAGTAAAGACATGACTGGCCGATGCTTTGGAGACAACATTAAGTTGCTTTCGTGGCTTTTAAAAGTTTATTTTCATAAGTATTATAATTGCAATATTCCTGAGCCTGAGCCTGTTTTCCTTCAGTGTGCGCACCAAATGATTCCAGACGATCCTGTGTCTCTGTGCAAAGGCAACATTCCCAGGTGAAATTAAAACTTGATTAGCTGAATTGTCTCTATGCTATGGAACAAATCTGGTGGCTGAGGGCATCAGGGTGATAAAAACACAAACATCTTCTCAGAATAAGTATCTTGTTCCCACAAGATAATAACTTTATAACAATAACAAGATAAAATATATAAAAGTATAAAATAAAAACACAGGCTAATGTTGGGATTTCAGGGGCTCTGTACACATGCGTGGTCCAGAAACCAAAAGAAACAACAGAAGCTCTGGTTACAAACGTCACAACATTAGACACCATTATTCCACAATATCTCTCTTTTTGTTGTGATATGAATACTTAATATATCAAATATAGAAACTCAGAAGATAACTCTGTACATATAATAATTGCAGACTGTGTAGATACCAGAACAACTCACATCATTTTTTTCATCAGATAGGTTGAAGCATTTCTTAGCTGACACTGATTTAATTAATCTGATATTTTAACCAGATTTGGTGCCATTGGTGGGAAAAAAAAACTATTATTGAATTTGCCTCATTGAGTGAATTGCACATTATGAAATGCAAGTGGTGACAAGTAAGTGCATTACAGAGATCATTTCACTTTCAATATTAGTTAGTCTGTTACGTTCCCCCAGCATTGTCATTTTTGTCACTTACCAAGAATACTCAGTGACACTAGATGAGCAGTCTTTACCACTGCAAATGTGAATATGCAAAGAGATAATATTTTTCAATACCTTGAAGAAATACCAGTAACAGTTAAACTGAGCACATGCAAGTCACAGTGTAGGTGAATCTGCAAGTTGCAGCTCATTGTTTAACTGTCCAGTACTTTAACTTTAATTGCAAAACTTGCTCATTTTCTGTATGCTTCAACATGTTTGGCCACAGCAGGCAGAGTACAGTGGGTTTTTAAAGGCGTTTCACTGACAATAGCCACAACAATACAGTTCCAGAACATAGTGGATCATTCAGCAGCTGAAGACGTATTTCCCTCAGGAGATGATGGAGAGACAGAGCTGTAGAGTAAAAGGGTGAATAGTGGTGATGTCTGGAATGCTAACTTTTGAAGTTACAGTTTAAAAAGTCATGAATGTAGCTCACGCTATGTAGTCCACAGTTATTTTACAAACTTTATAACCATTTCTGGTCATCCCCCCCCCCCCCCCCCCCCCCCCCCACACACTTTGTTTGAATAGCAAATGCGCTTCTGCCCATCTGAGCACCCATGGGTGTGTTGTTGTTAAAATGAGGTTTTGTGATGCACACTGATAGAACATTGCTATCTTGAGGCGATGCAAAAGTGATTGTACTTTGGACCAACAAGAACTTGGTCTGAAGTCAGTGGTGCAGTATTTCACTGTTATTACCTCGGCCAATGAAGCTGTTCTCGTTGCAGTTTGTCTGTCTGTTGGCAGGATGATGCAAAAAACCACAGAACCAACTTTATTTAAACTTAGTGGAAAAGTTTAACCCATAAACGTGTTTAGCGAATTTACTTTTGTCATTGCCTTTGACAGTGCAGGAGTTTTTGTATGCCATGCACAAAACACACCCATGATTAATTAAGAGACTAAGCACAAACCTTTAGAGCCGTGCTTGGTGCTGTGACAATGTTTCCATTGTCTTACATACAATGGACTGAACTTAGATTGTTCATATAGAATCAAACCTAACTACTCTTCTAGATATTTAGAGTAAAATTAGCCAACTAGATTGATAAAAACAATTCTATTGAATTGTTAAGAGGAGAATCTTAACAAAATATTAATAGGAGGGTAAGTAAAGGAATAAATGAGCTGTCCTTCCCCATCCCCACCCCAGTCAATTTTACACAATCCTTTAAAACACAACCCTGCTTCACACATAATGGTCTACACGGTACACTTGTATGACGGAGGTGCAGTGATGTGATGTAAATCCTTTCATTGAGTGTCTATAAGGGCTCCTGGGAAAAGATTTCGGAGGGAAGTTTTTTTAACCTGTCTGAGAGTGAGGAGCCTCGTGTTGCACAAAGAGAATTATTCAAACTCCTCTAAAGGTAACATAACATGCAAATGTGCGTGCATCGGTACAGCATTAGTACATGTGGTTACTGGCTACGTGTGCCCCTCGGGTAGCAGCAGAAGTAGTGGGACAGGGACAGACAAAGCCAGACAACTAGAATAAATCCAATGAAATATGCAGGGAGGGAGAGTGAGAGGCAGAGAGCACCTTTACCTGCTTTCATTTCCCTCCTCTTGTCTGTGGGGAGCAGAGGCTGAGATGAAAACAGGAAATAGAGGGGATGAGAGAAGAAAGAGGGTATGGAGTCGTGTCCCTGGATGGATGGAGGTAGAGATGGTTGAGAATAGAGAATAGATGACTCCGGCTGCTCCGGGGCCTTCCATGGCCTCTAAAGCAGCACAGGTTGTCTCTCTACCTCTCTTACTGTTTCCATAACAAATTTCAGAATCTCTAGTGATCACTTTTAATAATAATAGTTCCAGACTGGAACTAATTCACCAGCCCCCCTTCACCATTTGAATTAAGGACTTTGGTTGGAAGTTTTTTTTATGCGTGCAGTAAAAGTTATATTACAGAAGAAGGAACTAATTTAATGGTAACAGTAATAATAGTTTATTACAACTTACTTCTTCAGCATTAAACTTTAGTATTGATCTTATCAACAGTAGTTTATCCATAGACTGTATATGAAAATGGACTGCCGTTCCAAAAAGTGAGGCCAATGTTGAAGTATCTAACACTCGATTCTCTCAAATGACTAGTAGGTGATTCCAAAGTCGGATTTGTTTGCAAAGACTCTATAGTCTATGAGAAAATGACTCTGCCTCTTACTTGATATAAGTAGGTAAACATCTCTCAAAGTAGAGTATGGTCTAAAAAGCTCAACTCTTCTTCAATACAGCAAGATGCTGTACATTAAATGATTGTCCCATTTAGAGTCGAATAGTCGACAAAGTACTGTATGCACTGGGGATACCATGTGATCGACAGCTGGTAATCAGTTCCATTCAATTTTATTTGTATTGCTCCGAATCGCAACATACATTTTCTCAAGGCCCTTTACGTTGTAAGGTTGAGACCTTACAATATTATAAAGAAACCTAACAGGTCCTACAACGAGCACTGTGAGCACAAACCAGTTGCCACTCCACTTGGCAACTGTGGAGACACAAAAACTCCCTCCGACGCAGAGCCCTGTCTCAGACCTTACTGACACGAAAGATGTATGTGCATCACCATCCATGTAGAGCTGGGCAGTTGTACAACTCCTGAACTACAGGTGGCACAGCAGCATTACTTAAAAAAATTAAAAAATATATATATATAAACACATACTAACCTGGTAACTGCCTGTTGATATTTCAGCAAGTGAAATTGTTTATTGGATCACTTAGGAGGGATGTTGATACCAGGTCTATATCCATATATCTCTTCAAGCACTGCAAGTACAAATATAGAATTGGAACAAGTAGAACATACGATTAGAACATAAGAACATCTGTGTCACTAAAGAACTAAAAACAATCCCCAATTGTACTATGTGTGCATATGTATGCACAAATTGGTGTATATATATATTTGTAGAACATATTTTAGTAAGATTTTTTTTATGTGTAGCTTCTATGGGATAACATGTCTGCAGTTTTATTTGGTAAATTCTCTGCCTGTTCCTCGCAGTAATTTCACTTTCTAAGTGACAACTGGTGAGTGTTGTTGCCAGGCGACGTTAATATTGATGAATATGTTTTCTCAAATTTGGTTGTTAAACTGTATTGATCCTTCAAATAATAGTAAAAGTAACTGACTGCATTAACAGTGCAAGATCACGTACTTTGTTTTAGGGAGGAAAAACATTTTCACAGGAAAAACCACTCAGTCAGATTAAATGAGCTGCTGCTTCTTACAGTCTTTATTAAACCAGCAGCTCAACACTGCATGTGTTTCCACATCATGTTGCAAAGCACTTCACTGTTCTGACGCACAAGACTGCACTTAAGACATAAAATTAATTTCCAAATAGCAAGATTGTGAGATGATCAGTTTAGCGTGACATCCAGTGTGCCTCAGCACTGTTATATTGGATTTGTCGTCTCAGAGCTGATAAATACAAGAGGGCATGCTGATTGCGGGTATTGTGAGTATTTGAATCTCTCCGTAAATTACATTTTTTTATACAATGCAAGCCATTCAGCCTATTCCTATATTCATAGACATGTCTTGTCCTTTGTTGATGTTTTCTTATCGAAGCACGCCATCAGGGCAAGCGCGACAGTGCTTGACCTTCTAAATATGAAAATATACAAAACTAGACGGGCTCTCTAAGAGCTCATACCTCCGCCAAGGCTAATGCTCTATCTCGCCATGTCAAAGCAGTGCTTCCCTTTATCTAGACTGTGATGGCCTGACGTAATATGTCTGCCACAGTTTTCCCAATGAACCAGGTATTTTTCTGATTCTTCTAATATGCAGTTCTTTCATGCAAGTACTTGTGTTGGAATCTTTAGTCTGTGTTCCTGTCAGTTGGAATCTGTTACAAGTGAGAGTGACCTTAATGCACATGCACCCATTACATTACATTACCATCATTTAGCTGGCGCTTTTATCCAAAGCGACTTACAATGAGTGCATTCAACCGTGAGGGTACAAACCCGGAACAGCAAGAATCATGTAAGTGCATCAGCTTCAAAAAAACGAATATACAAAGCAATACATGAAAGTGCCATACATAAGAGCAACTCACTTTTTTTATTAATTCTTTTTAAGTAGAAGTAAAAGATGTGTCTTTAGTCGGCAGTGGAAGATGTGTAGACTTTCTGCTGTCCTGATGTCAACAGGGAGCTCGTTCCACCATTTGGGAGACTGGACAGCAAACAGTTGTGATTTTGTTGAGTGGTTAGGTGTCCCTCGCAGTGAGAGAGCAGCCAGCTGATGTAGAGCGGAGTGGAGGAGCTGGGGTGTAAGGTTTTACCATGTCCTGGATGTAGACTGGCCCCGAAATATTCACAGCACTGTATGCAAGTACTGGTGTCTTGAAGCGGATGTGGACAGCCACTGGCAACCAGTGAAGGGAGCTGAGGAGCAGAGTAGTGTGAGAGAACTTAGGTTGGTTAAAACTGAAGCTGCTGCATCCTTGATGAGCTGCAGCAGTCGCATGGCACTAGCAGGCAGACTGAGTTGCAGTAGTCTAGGCGTGAAATGACCAGAGCCTGGACCAGAACCTGTGCCACCTGAATGATTGAGAAGGGGACATGTTCTCCTGATGTAGTGCAGCATGTATCTACACGATTAGGTTGTTTTCACACACACACTCTAAGGGAGAGTTTACTGCCGAGTGTCACACCCACTCTAGCAGTCTGGGTGGGGGTTACCACGGAGTTGCCAAAGGTAATAGTCAGGTCATGTGTGGGAGAGCGATTCCCTGGAAGGAAAAGTAGCTTGGTTGATTTTCAGGTGGTGTGTGGACCTCCACTGAGAGATGTCAGTCAGAAAGAGATCCGTGCTGTTACCTGTGTTTCAGATTGGGGAAAAGAGAAAATTGGTCGAGTGTCATCTGCGTAGCCGTGGAAGGAAAAGCCATGTGAGTGAATAACAGAGCCCAGAGGGTTGGTGAACAGAAATGACATTTTCTCTGTACACCCTTGCTATTGCTATTGTTTGAATACATTCTATGCAAAACTGCAAAGAAAGGGAAAAAATTCTTGCCCATTTATTAGGATCTGCCATAAAGGCTCTGACGTTGCTTGTTTACATTAATTTTGTAATTTACTGCTCTATACTGCATTAAGTTTTCATCTGCGTGTATTTGTTATACACATGTGCACTGTGAAAGCTGTACTCACCTATTAGAGACTTACTCCAATCATCTGTCCTCAAGTGTCAGGTAAACGAGCAGATTACACTGATTTATCATCTCTGTAAGATCTCAGGAGTGTGAGACAGAATATTGTTCCACATTAGTGCAGATAGTTCAGTGGGTAAGTTAGAGAGCAGGCGACAGAGAGAGAGAGTGGGTGTGAGACGGGGAAGCTGGTGACTGGAGCAGTTAGCAGTAAATACTACAAATCCTCAAGACCCAACATAAGTGCCTCGTTGTTCTCATATGCAGGAAGCTCTCACAGATGCTGTTCCATCAACTGCTCATAAGTATAACTGTCACAACAGGATGGCAGGTCTCGGTGTAATTCATTTATTGACACACTACTGCTGTTTCCCCCTGCAGCCGGGCATACACGGGACGATTTGTGCCGCATTTCAACGCAATTTCAGGGTCACACAACTCATTTCAGCTTCTGACCACGTGTCACCAGGTCGGACGATCAAAAGAGTGTAGCTACTGATCAATGTACAGAGATGTAGTTGGCAAAATAGCCAAATTAAAATGCCCTCGTTTTCAAAGGCACGTGCCTGCCCACATGTCCATGCCTCTTTTTTGGACGTTTCAAGACAGAATGACACATATGATCAAAGCAGCATGTTTCTCCCTAGCAAACATACTTTTATTTCTTTGACCCCCCAAAAAAATGCCCAGATCTGGTCCGGAGGAGCTGATGCAAAGTACAGTGTGGACACATAAATCCTGAGCTTTGGCTTTCCATCTCAGTGTGAGGTGGCATTTAACAGCATTTCTCAAGGTGCACAGTGTGTGCCCAGGTTAACCCACAGGATGGAGGGGACTCTAACTTTGTGCCACTGTCACACACTGGTCCACCTCACACTTCTAAGATAACCTGGTGTGACTTGACTTAATTATGCAAACTTTGAGTTTCATATTTATTAACTTATGAAAGAGGTAATTTAACAAAACCCTCCTTCTGCTCCGCTTACGTATATGTGTAAAATTCACCACACGACCACTCTCCCTTCCATATGTGCTGCTGCAGACAGAAAAGAAAAATGTAATTTGGGTTGAGACAATGCCCTGGATTTGGGTTGTGTAGAAGTGATGCCCACCTCCCTCTGTCCCTCCAGGACTTTCAGTGTATGTTAAAAAAAATTCATAGCATTTGTGTTTCACTTGGGACTGAGGTGATCATCGGTTCAGGTTATTGCTTGTGCGTGTATGTTCAGAAGCAGAAAAGAAGGAGCCAGCTGACGTGACCCATAGAGGGAAAAAAAGTAATATCTATACCTCTTTGTGTATGCTATTGTTTGAGTGTTGGTGTAATTACTCACTTTTCCCTGAAAGCACTTTTCTCGGCATTGGCAGGTCAAGGCTGAAAGTCAATACAGAGACAACAAGTGCAGTAAGTGGAGTGGAGGGAGGCGACCACGGAGACGGTTTGTGCATAGTGCGGCCAACACTTTTTTAAGCACCAGTAGCACTGAAGTAAAGCCCAGACCGTTATTCCACCTGAATGGAGCCTCCAGCTCTGCCTCCCCTTCTCTCTCCTCCCCGGCTCAGAGCTGACATTATGGTGGGCTTAACCACAAACTCAGCTGTTGTGCCGTGCCAGGGTAAATAAAGCTCAGTTTGGGTTTGGTTTCACACCCATACACTCCCGATTGAATTCAAACTGCATCCTCATGATAACAAGCGTACTGTATGCAGCATCCTTCAAACGTTATCTCTCCCCAGCCCAGGTAACTGATTTCATGGATGCAGGTATGCTTCAGAATATCTGATATCAGGGCATTTAGAAGGGTATTGATGTCCTACTCTACATCCGCTGACTTTTGATGGAAATAGAAAAGGTGTTTTTCAGAATGAGGAAATCATCTGTTTGCAGAGAATTAATTTTTTTTTTTCCCAGCTACCAGCAGTTGCTGAATTGATGTAACCCTTCCCTCAAACTTCACTTGAGTCAGATGTGAAAAGCAATACAGCTTTGAACATGTCTCACTTTGAAGGCTGGAACTTCACCTACAGCACCGGTGGTATCAAAATATGGGGCAAAAACACACTTACCACGCATTTCTCTAGTAACACATTCTTTGCATAAGGCTGACAATTGGGCAGCCAGACAGCATTCAAGAAGTACAAATAAAAAGAAGTGCTCAACTTATAAAGTCCCCCCCCCCCCTTCCTTTTTCACCACTTTCAGTGGCTCCTTAATGCTCTACGCTCCACTTCCACAGTCTGGTGAATAAGGTGCAGGTCATCATTATGATAAAAAGCTGAATTTTCTAAGTGTCATGCATTATTCCACTTTTCAACATTTCCCCCCTTATATTTCCTTGAAGATATCCTTTTATAACCTGACTGTGGCTCCGAGTAGAGCCTTGGTCCAGACCTCTGAATCGCCATCCACATATTTGATTTGCTCAGCAATTCAAATATAGGTACAGTGACTACATTGTGACAGACAGAGGCAGTCATGGGTCCCTTTGGGTAGTGTTCTTTCTAACTGATGTATTAAGAGAACTGAACTGCTGAACTGCTGCTCAGCCTATAGTTTCTAATTTGTCGATTGGCCAAAAAATAACAAAATCTCCTGTGGCCCAAAAATAGTGTTTCCAGTGAGTGCCGTTATAAAAGGTACATCTGTTAGACTCTATAGAAATGTAAGAAATTAGATATATCCCCCTACATCAAGAGTGATGTTGTCACATTTGTTGCAAATACATATGTATTATTATCATTTACTTACATCATCTGGATATATATATATATATATATATATATATATATATATATAAAATATATGAAATATGCATGTACATATATAGTCCATTACTACTTATTGTGTAATATAAGTTTTATATGTGTACATTCAATACATATATATATATATATGTGTCTTACCTAGACCTTATAAAGTGATTTTTATTTACGTGGCTTCCCCTGTAAAGTTTGCAGATTGAGTATGTGCAAAACCCACACAATCCAAAAGACACTTTGGCTTAAATGCTGGAATCGAAAGACAAATTTCACTGCCACTTTTTAATTGTACAGCCTCGTCTCACTACTGTGATGCACTCTATCTACAAATGCACCCTCAGAATGATGTGGTACCTTTGTTGTCCCCTCTATTCTATTAGAGGTCAGCTCGGTTTGGGACAGTTTGCACATCAAATTTCCACCATAAGAGCTCAGAGCATTCAGAAAACCCATATGGAAAGGGTTGGTAATGTGTAATGTGTTATATAAATACAGAAAATATACAGGATTGATCCATTTAGGGGATTTGACCTTGTCCTTCCCCAAAAAGGGGTTGTAAGATCAGCCCAGCAGCAAGTGGGGAGTAAGAATACTCTAAACTTCACATCTAGTGGAATGCAGCAGCAAGAGCTGGATTAAATACTCAGTATGTTGAAGAATATGCCATGTGAGGTTTGCAGTAAATTCAAGTTGGCTGCCTGAACCTCATTTTTGGTTCAAATTCACTGCAATAAATGTTGCTGTTTCTTTTAGTTTCATATTGCAATCTAAGGAGTGAAAGAAATACTTTTATATTACATACAAGTGTCCTGTCATCATCTGCTGCGTGGGCTGTGTCTACCTGTAACTGACATTGATAGGTATGTAGACAGGCGTGTGTCTGACGTCCATGTGCTGTCAATTCTGCAAGTGTATTCACTAACTTCTTTAATAAAGCGTATAGAAAAAAAGCTTAAATGGAGAAAATGAACTACTTCACTTTGTTAATTGCGTTGCCGATGTAATGTCATTATGGTACCAGCAAAAATAACATCCTCGTCATTCAAACATTGGAGGCGAAGACTCAAACAATCCTCCATAGTCGCTTCTGTTGTCTTCTTTTTACAATTTTGTAAAATGCAGCAATACCAATCCAAGGAAGGTAGAGGAAAAACATGTGAGTGTACTAAGAGCAAGGTTTTATAACATGAATTCTTTTTTTTGATTTGTTATAGAACGATATAGAAAGTTATTTTGACCTCTTCCAAACTTACAAAGAATTCCTTTGTGTCCTTGAATGAAGGAATAGAAAACAGAATCGAGAAATCTAGTGCTTTGAAACACGTGGAGCTGTCTGAAAACCTCCAGTGGTGATGAAATGCTGCTCTCTTTGTTGAATTAGAAGCAGATTCAGCTGATAACACCACAGCGCTTTAGCGGGTCCAGTCATGTCCAGACAGCGCTGCAGTATGACCTCGGCTGTGGCATCTTGACTGTGTTGCAGGAAGGTTAGAGGCAAGCTTAGTGTCATCTTCGTTCCTGATTGGAGCAACCACTTAGTTTTCAAGTCCAATCATCACTCTGGACAGGAGACATAAAGCTTTTGTCTCTTTTCCCACATCCTGTCATAACCTGAGGTGACTGGTGTGTGAGATAGAAACCGAGAATATGTGTGCATGCAGGGGCAATGAGCCTGTGAGTCCATACATATATTACCACCTCCTCCCCTATATTGGGCTGTGTTTTATTACTATTCATAATTCTGGTGATATTGACACAGTGATAAGCTGAATTGAGTTTATGAGGCTTCTCCTCTGAGAGGGAGACCAGCTCGCACCGCTGGTTGAGTCAGCAGAATAACATGAAAACTAATCACAATTTAATGGATCTCCAAGTCCCAAGGTCACAGAGATGTGAATAAAGCATAGCCTGGAGCACACTTGGGCAATTTCGTCCTGTCCACGTCCAGACCACTTTTGGAGGAGCTGTACATCAGTGTTGGATTTGCTTGAAATGAGCACTGCTTGCCAAAGGCTTTATTTAAATATGCGTTTTCTCAGCAGGCATACCATCAGTAATATCTGTATACTAAAGCTAGCCACTCCCCAAGCTATTGTATCTACTTCCTCAGGGTAATCCAACACTAAGAGGGTACAAGTAAAGGTATAAATATATCTGGTTCAAGAGTGTCTATAGTTTAATGAGATGCAGGTAACACGATGCAATCACAAATATAGAAAAACACTAGAGCAGGAAGTAAAACAACAGGAGACACATGCTCATCTTTAAATTAAAACAGGAAAGGGGGTTAGTCAACAGGGAGCTGACAAAAAGAACTGGGGATCTCAAGGGAACAGCTCAGACATGTAATCCTGGATGAACCTCCAGAAATTGTTAAGTTTGGTAATTTAGGAACCAAAGGTAAGATGGTGAACATGGTAAACACGACCTGCTTAACATAATGTTGCCATGCTCACATTTGCATTTAGTTAAGGGTTCAATTCTGAATGCAAGTACTGTTACAACTAATGCGTGCCATGTCTTTGAACAGTGTAACTAGTTTTGCATCTGTAAGTGAAAACCACTGCTCCACCGTGGTTTCAAAGTTCTCTCTCAGAATATTATTTGTTTAATGCTTTACCCTTTCTATTCTTTTTTTCATGTGTGCAAATGAGTGCAATTCCCTGGCTGTCCAAAATAAAACATCCTGTCCATATAGTGTTAGGCTGATTTTCTATTTTGTGGCCATTGGAACAGCATTTAACATTTTGGTTTCACACATGGTTGGACAACACATTATGCAAACTAATTAAATTAAGGCTTAAGAACACAAAGTTTTGAATTTTTCGTGCTGTCCTTTTGAAATATGTGAGCTTTCTTCTCCACAAGTCCAGCAATGTTTGGAAATGAGAGAACCTCAGGGCTTTGGAATCTGGGTCTTTGAAGAATTGCAACATTCAGATTCATTTATTGATGGTCAGAGCTGCGTTTCTGTTATTCAGTCATGCTTTCGCCTCAAGAAAAATACATTGACAAGATGCTTGTGGTAACGATGCCCAGGTCTGCAGTCAAATAACTATAGGCAGTCACGATTTCTTTTTTATTCTTTTCATTTGGCTGGTTTCCATCGTGTTGTTTTATTTTTAAGTGATTTTACGGGCCTCGCACAGCGGGAGATTTTAGAGTAGCCCCCCTCCTGTTCTTTTTGAATAATTTAAGTGTCTTTGCTCAGTACTATCACGCAGAAGACAGTCTGCTTTGATATTGCGTGTGGAGCAGGACCATCCTTCATACACCTTCCCTGTCAAAGATAAAGCACGCCCAGTGGGCCCAGTGACACCAGCATCAAATGATTAATTAAGAAACACATCCTTGTAAGACAGACATTTCAATTACAGCTTGCAAACTTAAATTGTTCCGTTAAATAAGGTGCAGTGAATCCACATCAGGCGACATGCAATGCACTGAGATGGATATTAGGTAGTGTTTTTTCCAGACCGGCTGTGGTTATAGCAAACACTGTCTTGATGTCACTTTGTAACTCAATGTTTGTTTTTTCGTTTAAATTTACAATTTCATTTTAAACACTCAATATGAGGCACATCTTAATGGAGCCCTGAAGTGATACATCTTCTGTTCCTACTATCTCTGGTATGACTAAAGAAGACCTGTGCATATATGCACATATTTCCTGCCACAGTTTCAGGATGGACCCAAAGTTTCTTTTTACACGTCTCATCATAACAAAATAGATGTCTAACTTGGTGTATTCCTCTGTTGCTGCATTGTTTAGCTGTGTGCAGCACAATTTGCCAAATGCTGGCTCCCACACTAAAGCTATCGTCCACGCAGACAAGTCAGATCTCATAGTTTCAGCTGCAGATGTTTGCGTACTCACAAGTGGCAGACAATGGGAGTTCTCTTGTCTTTCACTCTTTAGTCTGTGTATCTGTCCCTCAGAATCTGTTGCATATGAGAGCATCATTTGTGCACGTACAGTCTACCTCCAACACTTTTTATGAATTCTGTCAGAAACACTGCAGAGAAGCAAAACAAAATTCCTGGATGCACCCATTTATTTAAATCTTCATCCAATTTTAATGGGTTCTTCCCTGACCCATACTTCCACTTAGTTTCATGGTCATCAGTCCAGTAGCTCTGCTTATACCTTAGCAGAGGTAACGATGTAACTTTTTATTGAGCAACAACAACAGCGGCCCCTTCAGCCATTAATTTAAATTACATGGTGGAGCATTGTGCCGGATATAGGGTCTTTACCCTAGAATGGGCACCTTTATATTTACATTTTTATATTTACATGGAGGGGGGTCCTGACTGTGGAGGCCGCCATGTGTTTTGCTGTTGTACAAACTGGACAAACTAAAACCTTTTTGAGTTTTCACGACAACTGAAGTTCACCACAGGTTCTCTTGCATGTTGGGAAGGGGAGGGTGAGAGGAGGAGTATTCAGCTGCAACATGACACTTCACCTCTAGATGTCACTAAACTCTATACACTGAACCTTTAAGGAAACTAGCCTGCTGTGTTTTATGAATTTAGATATAAGGTAGCATGTTCAATGTGATGTGCATTAGATGTCTTTCACTAATCAAGTAAGTCCTAACTGTTTGCTGATACCAAAACCAAAATAAAGGACTGTAAACTAGAAGCAACAGAACACGGCCAACAAAAATGAAAATGAAGAAAATTAAATTTGTAGTTCAGAATCTAAGAGTCAATGTTGTGGTCTGCTAAAAGAGCTGACCGTAGCATTACAATCAGGAAAGCAAAATCAAGGATTCCATAATAATTGAGTAGAGATGATCCAAGCATAAGAATGCCTGAAAATGACTTTTTAAATAATTGTGTTGCACTCCCAGCACTTCTTACCCACATGCAGAGTCGAGGAGCATAAAAGACCGCATCAACTTAGCAACAGTAAAACTCTTTTCAATTTTGTCGTGTGGAAAATATATCTTGTTCTAATAGGATCTGTGGTCTGTGACCTTCTCTGCACACAAACAAACACACCTACAGACACACATACCCCCCCCCCCCCCCTTGTCCCATCTAACCTCGCTGCCACCATCCTTCCAGCCGACCCTGAAATAATTCATCAGCGTGTTTGTCTCCTGGCGCCAATCATCTGGGAAATTGTTCCTCCCAAAGACCAACATTGACAAGACGGGTTTTGGTAGGTTTGTTTGGAGGCAATGTTACATTCAGTAAGTACAAACACAGAGCTGATCGAACTGATCTTTTCCTCCTTTTAACATCTTCATCCAACTTAAGATATGGACACCTTTCAACAGTATGCTTCTGCTGCTCTTTGATTGAATTTGATCTGTATGGACAAATCTCTTTCATGCATAGACATCCTTTTCACTGCTTTTGTCAATAACCAGTGAAATATAATGATTTCCCTCAAAGCTTGACTATGCTTCTCAAAACATTTTGGCAGAAAAACCACTGTTAGGGGTCCGTGTACACAGACCTGGCCCCCGAGGTGCCGCTTTTCAAACACAAATTATATCATGTTTTCTCACTGCACGAAAATGTAATGCTGTCTGAACAAGGCTTCAGCAGCGTAAGTGTTCCCAACACTTTGCTAAATTGGGAGATGTAAAGAGGTATTATAGTGCAAATAAAAATCCTTTTTGTCTTTGCACTCCTGATGCAGCGATTTTACGCTCATTCTTTGCCATTTCTTTTCCCAGCAGTACTGAGCATGTCACCAATTCTTATTTCTCTGTGTTTTATTTAGTGTTTTTGTTGGTGAGAAGCCTCTTTGTTGTCTTATGACTTCCTGTTTATTGTTGGTCTAATTTTGTACTATGAGGTTGCTCTAAGTTAAACATCAGAGTAATGTCACATATGCCACAGTTTAATTTGAGTTTACTTTACTAGTGAAAAAATACAATTTCTTATAATCACTATTTAAGTTATGTGCATAAGTTTTAATCAGTTAATTGTTTTACAGCAAACAAAGTTGTAATTTGAAAATCCATTCAATTGGTAACTGTGGTTTCTCTTGTTAGGTCAGTCCTTTGAGCATAGCCTGTATTGTGGAAGTTATTTCCTCCACTAAGGAGGTTATGTTTTCACCCTTGTCCTTTTGTTCATTGGTTTATTTGTAAGCAAGATTGCACAAAAACAAAGGGTCACTTTGGTTAACATTGTGGGACATTTTCACCATTTTCTCAGGGAATAATAAATAAAAAATAAGGCATATTTAGGGAGCTGATATCTACGAGTATGTGAACTTTGCTGTTGCTTCATTGAATTTAGGGGACTGTCTGGCTCTTGCGGAAGTATGCAATCTACCAAGTGCCATTCTAGTTATCTATAGAATCTACATTTTGAAAATTGAATCTATTGTCTTAGCCCAACAGAAAGGTTTTGAACTGTGAACTAGTCTCCCCTGTTTTATAATTGACTATAAATCAGTGACATAAGATTGCAAATTTTCGGGGTGCTGGCATCTACTTTTGTATCACATGACACCAAGTCTGACCTGGCAGGCAATCTGCTGCCTTGTTGCCCAGAACAGGAAGAGTTCACTGTGTCTGTGCAGAGCCAAAGTTCGCTCATGGTGGCAGATGGTGGAATGAGCAATAACCAGATGGAAAAAGGAACATTAATCCTGTGTGGGAATTGAAATATTAAAGATCCTCCAACCACAATTGTTTACATCAATAATAGATTAAATAAAAATGTGTTATTTAGTCACTGACCTACAGAGAATAACCATCCACTTCTGTAGCTCTACAGTGACTTTTAGTCTCTTTTAATCTGCTGTTTTGGTTTTCCAAACTTGCAAACATTACATTTTCAGTCTCTTCAGGCAGTGGCCTCCCGTCAAAATGTTTTGACTGACAGTCAGAGTTAGTGGTGAGTTAATCAACCATCTAGCAGCTGAATAGATCGATAATAGTTTGCGAAACTAATTTCTTAAACAATAAAGCAGAATAAGCAGCCTCTCATTTCTAGCCAATAATAAATGTCACTTTTGTGAGTAAAAATGACAACATCACCAGCAGCAGATTATGAAAAGCTTATTTTGATATAAACTTGTTGCTGTAGTGTGTTTAATAGTCAAAACTGTAATGTGAGAGGTTCGAATTTTATCATGAAACAAGTTATCAGCACCCAGTTTTCCTCAGCTCTATGATGCAATTTTGTGTTCTTCAGAATTATGTTTTGTGTCCCACAAACTTTTCGATTCTGGCCCAAGCAGCGTTTTTTGGCTAAAAATCTCTGATGCACCAGACAGACGACAGTTAAGGACTAACTGGTGAACACAGTCAAGCTTTTTGCGGCTGTTAATCGGCAACTGTTTGCTAACATGTTCACTGACCGTGTCTTCTCAAGAAGAACAACAGAATCACTCCTCCATAAGCAACTGCCCCAAAACTGTGATAATAATATGTTCCAGTGCAAAGACCTCTAGCGCCCACAGGAATTGTGATGGGGGCAAAGGAGGAAGTCAGTTGATGATATCAGGAAACTAGAGAAATTAGAATACACTGGAATTCGAACACCAGTCCTGGTCCCTGACACATTTCCATTACAATTTAAAAAATGGTATTGCATTTTGGCTGTGCATGTGTGAGTTTTTGTATAAGTTTGCTTCCAGATGGCGGTGGTAAAAATGTTTTATTTTGCATCATAAACTAACCTGTGCAAAGCTCCTTCCCTGTTGCTCCATCCCTATAATGTTCAGACTAATGTTTCTTGGTGGAATGAGTCTTCACTGCACGATTAGCAGTTTAGGAGACACTCTGACATATAAGTTATTTTACCTCATCTGGCACAATGTGAGGAAAATAAAGAGTTTAAAAGTACAGGGAGGTAGTTCTGGGAAGTACTTCACAGATATTTCAGAGATGGGTCCTTATTTGAGATCACAATTGGTGATAAACATAGGCTATATGATGGAAACCAACGATAGCCGCCCTGTAGAGGAGCATCAAGCCATTACATGCTAAATACAAAGCAAATCAATCCAATGTTGGTTAGTGGCATTTTGCTCGTCATTCATCTGAAGTTAACAGCCCCTACGGCAAGTTAAATCGAGCCATTCAGAATAATGAGTGCCACAAGTACATACAGTAGGTCAAAAGCTCTTTTAGTATTAAATTAAGGGTATTAAGTCATGGGTATTAAGTCAATTGAAGGGTGAAATTTGAACACAGCATGAAGCGGTGGAATTTAGGAAGGCTCAGCAGTAATTGGAGGAGATGCCTTAGCTCCTAACCTCTTTTTTCCTGTTCACAGGGGGGATGAGAACAATTTGCTGTGAACACGTCCTGCTTGAAACAGCTTGCTGAGACTGTGGTCATACTATCGATAGAAAGGCTGAGACTGTGGGTCACTTCATTCATCTTTCAACTTATTGTCAATGAGCTGATTGACTCCCCTTAGACATTTTTACACTGTTCTCTATTGTCATGGTTGGGTTAGTCAAGAATTGTTTTAACAAATCTAACACCACACAGGTTCAGTGATGTGCACGGAAACGATAATGACCACCCAGCCTTAGTGGACATGTGGGGTTCAGTTTAGCATTAAGGTCACATGGGAGCAGCAACTGAACTGAGCAAATAGCTATTTGGGTTAGAAAATGGCCCAGATGATGTAACAGTACGTGTCCAAGTATCTGGAAGAAATTGAAATAATATAATATATAATATATTTGAGAGTCAGATGAAAAGATTGATGATGATGACATGTTAATCTCATGTTGGGTCATTAAGTGTGGAGCAGAAAGATAGTAGATATCTTACATACTTTGTGTGTGAAGGAAGTAAGCAAATGGGATACAATGGTGTTAATCAGTGAGCTGCTTCTTGCTTGTTTTACACTGAGGATCCAGTCTTCATGCTAAGTTAGTGGATAATTAATGTGGATACAATTATTTTGCAAAGCTTTTTTTGTATTTCTGTTATGTAATAACTGTTGTAGATGAGATATTCACAGTTCCCTGGCAAACTGCAGTAACATTTTGCACCTTAGTACATCATTCACTTCGAATTAAGGCTATTTCCATCCTTTCATCCTCCTTCTTAATGGGGGGGATATAGGCCAAACTAAAATTCAAATTCATTTCTCTCAAATATGTTTTCTGTCTGTTGAGATTGTTTTGTGGTCATTTTTCAGACTTTGGTTTAATTTGATGCTATAAAAACTTGAACTTGAACTCTGTATGAAACCATCCAGGTCCTTGGCTGTGTACTGGGAATTGTTGTAACTAATTATTATTTTCATGATATATTGTAGATAACATTGTTGAATATAATTAATCATTTTTTAAAGAAACAGTAAGAAATACCATCACCATTTCTTGAGGTCTTCTAACTCTTAGCTCTAAAAACAAAACCACCCGAGCACCCAAAGGTAAATAACAATGAATTCATTAAAACAGTTGCAGTTATATTTATGGTCAGTTGGTTGTTCATATTTTTCTCTTTTCTCCTTTTATCACTTGTTGCCTCCGCCAAGGGTGTTATGTATTCACCTCTTTCAATTGGTTTGTTTCATGGCTTATTCATTTGTTTGTCAGCAGGATTACACTCTTACACGCTCCCACCTTTGGGGGTTTTTTTTGTCTTCCTCCTTTTCCTCACTCTTTCTCCTCTCAGGTAGGTGTGCTACGCGTGATGAGCGTGATTATGTGCTGGGGGGATTTAAGAGAAGCTGGAGAGGCTCACTCTCTCTGTCTCTCTCTGCCATCAGATAGCTGATGGCTTAGGTAGACTGGGTGTCGGGGGTATATGGATCAGACGGCCCACTGTGTGGTTGGTCCAGATCTCTCCATTTTATTGTTCTTATTGGCCTGGCCTCCACATTCCCACTGATTAATGTAACTTGATTTGTGTAGAGAGAAACCCATTTAATTTTGGGGTGGATGCAGATCCAGGAATATTTTTTTACTTTCCCTAACATTAAGTAAATGTTCTCCAGTTTTCCACTAATACAACAATAATAATATATCAACAATGATAACAATGGATCTTGATTAAATAAATCAGGCATATTTAGGGCACACATTTCTATGAGTGTGTGCAATTTGCTGTGTTTGATTAGATTTAAGGAGACTGTTGGGCCTTGGCGGAGGAATGCGCTCTACTGAGTGACATTCTAGTTTTTACATTGATCCGATGTTTTCTTCTTCGCTGTGTCCCCTATGTAAATGAAAAATGAAATAAACCCTGGCAGCGATATGATGCAGCACCAATTAACGAGCAGTCACACATGAAATAAATAACAACCCATGTCATTTGTTTCTGCACCTCACCGTTCACGCTTTCTTTCTCATCTCAAAAAACACATTTATGCGCTATGTTAATGATGAACCACACTGTCAGACTGACAGTTCTTCAGATAGGCATTAGACTCATTGAGGCACAGACCCAACACTTGCAGTATTACCATACACAACACAAGCTGATTAGACTGAATATCATTTAGCCGGATTTGGATCCTGGACTGACTCGGGTCCTTGGTGGATCACCAGGAACTGAGCAGATCAGTGTAATATTTTTTTCTAACCGTAAAGAAATACAACATACTAAATAAGAGAATTATATTACATTTTCCAATAAATCAGACAAATTTATGCCAAACATATGTTACAAAAGGTTATTTTCAGTGTAAACTCTATCTCTATGCCTGTAGATCATTACACACAATATATAAAACATCATATAATGTTTAACATATAACATATAATCCAACAGACAACTAGCTAACCCCAGCTATAATGTAAAACTATGAGTGTGTAGGAAGTAGGAGCTAGCTGAGCAAATTTCAAATGTGTGTGTTTAGGATCTTTATATTTATTAAGAGTGTGATTATGCACATGACTGTGGGTTCCCTCATCAGTGAACTTCCGGGACTCGTGAATTTGCATCTGAACGTTTCTTTTATTTTGTCTTTCCAGACACACACATATACACACACACTCACACACACACTGTTCCTCCTCCTGCCCGTCTTCTGGCCATCTTTTGCCCAAACGGCCCAAGAGAGTCTCTCGGTGTGTGAGGCGGTGCGGCCGCAGCACGCTACTGCTGATGAAGGGGAGAGAGGGATTTAGCCAATGCAGAAATCCTTTGTGCAATCAGGCTCCCTCCCTGACACCCTTCCCCGAAACCACAACCAAAGTACCGCACAGCAGTTAACTTTAGATATTATTTTATTGCACGTTTTAAATTGAATCCAATCTTATCTGTTTTACCCCATGTTGTTGACTTCTATTTCTTCTTCTTTTTTATTGTTTGTATTTGTTTTGTAACTTTTAAAATCTATTTTATGGATTCCAATTGTCAGCAGTTGTATTTGTTTTGTCCATTCTTGGCTCATCATCAGTCACTTTGTAAAACACTAATCTCTATGGAAGGAGCTCTACGAACAATGATTGAATGATTGATTTCGAATTTGTAGCAGTTGATGTCGTCCTTCTAACATCTTACAAACTATTTAATTGTCATTGCACAACACAATTGTTCCCTTTGTGCTACTCATCCACTCACCAGTGGCAGATGTAGGATTTTTCTTTGTTTTATATAACTTGTGCCCTCCTGGCCCGCCCCTGGATCCATCCCTGCTACTCACCAAAAACAAAAGTTATATCCCAATAAAACAAGGAGGTTGAATTCAGTCATCTTGCAGCCTGAGGGAACAAACTGCTCATATGTGTGATGGTATGGCAGCAGATACTTCTGTGTTTGCCTTTCGGCTGCAGGATGAACAGAATGTGTCTTGGGTGGGTCTTTGTCTTTTCGTATCCTTCGGGCTCTGTGAAGTCAGCTCACCCCACTGATACCGCTAATGCTCAGTGGGTACTGATGATCTTCTGGATGGTTTCCATACCCCACTGCAGAGCCTTCCTGCCCTGGGCCTTGAACATTGCATATGTGATGTTTCCAGTTTGGATTCCGTGAAAACTTCCAAGAAATGTATTTAGTTAAATTTCCTTACGCAGAACAGACATTTCTGAGCTTTCATTGTCAGGATGGTGATGAGCATGAACAAGTAAAAACCTGCTCCACCTCAGCTCATATGGGTTGATTTGGAGACTAGAGACACTGAACTCTGAGGCTGTAATGAAAATGCAAATGTGTGATTGAGACACTCCAGACTTTTTCCTGAGTTCCTCCTGTCCGAACGAACCAACGTCAGAACACAGAAGGAGATCCTCGCCAGGATTCTCTGTGAGCAAGTGCATGTATTGATGATGTTTTAAACAGCTCAAGCCAAACCCTCCAGTACTGTTGTACCACAAGCCCACCTCTCTGTATTGCTAGGCCCTGCAGAGACTAGTAATTATAATAATGTACTGTTATACTATAACAATAATTATGAATGATTATAATATGATTATGATTATATATATTATATTTATATAAAAATGTACACACATGGAGAAACATATATATATATATTATAGTGATAATTATGTTACATGTTACATTCAATGTTTATTTAATACAACTAAAATAGGTAAATACCCCCCACATTCTAATAAAAAACTAAATCAATGAAAGGAATGAAACAAACATAATAACCGTGCAGTGCCTGGGAAAGGGCCAATGATTACAGCTTTGCCATTGCTCAAAGTACGTAATAATCTCGTTCTTTTGTTTGAAAATGGCTAAATATAGGGAATTTTCCAAGGCTTTCAAGAAGAGATCCATATCATACACTTTGGTAACAGTAAATCCCAAAGAGCTGCTGCGGTAGTAACATTATGAAAGACAAAGTGAGAGCTGGGGTTTTCTCTGATAAGCAGTGGAAGCTGTGGTACTCAGATAAGTCCTCTGTACCTGATGTTACATACAGCTCCGTATCATACACTATCCATGTCAAAGACATGCGATGAGATCACAATGCCACAGAGATTAACAAAGCCGGGACGCGTGTTGGCCCAAGCTGTGATAACCTTGTCTTCACTTGTCAGGTGTGTAAACCTCATCACCATTTATATTTCATCCTGAGGCTGAAGAGGCTGGCAGTTAATAGAGATTTACACCTTCAGCGATTCCTAATCTGCTCCAACGCATCTCACAGCAAACTATTCCCCTGCTGTTCACGTGATTTGGCTTTTGTCTGAGGGCCCTCATGATATGTAATAACTCTAGTGTCTGGTACTCCCTGATAGAAGGATATCATAGACATATAACAGCAAAATTATCTGCTGCATAGCATGTCCTAAAGGAAGAGTTAAACTGATATCATGGGGGGGCTTATGGAATGATATATCTGGCTCAATAAACTCACTGTTGAGGAGCGTACTGTACCACAGAGACACATTAAGCCCTTGTAGGAATGTTATAGAGATATCACAGAATATTATGGGACTTATTTGTTGGGGGAATCTTGATATTTTCACATTAATCTCAAAGGGAGACATTAATTGAATATAGAGCTTGAATCTTTTTAAATATGATATCAATAACAGGGAGGGGACACTGATTAGCAAAGCGCAAATCACGCGTCCAGCTATTCTCTGACAGAATAGCAGATATTGGGCTTGAGAAGGTAGTCATGGCAACAGGATGTCTGTGACACAAAAGCGTGACACGTCCACACAAGATACACAGATACATATCTCAGCTCGATCTAGATTCAGTGATTTGATGTGAAGAAAAAAATCTTTCAGAGTCATTTGTGCTGCTAAAGAACAGAACTGGATAATAATAATAATAACAATAGTAATAATGGCGGTATGGTTATTTTGTCATGGATTGTATTTATAGATTTTTTGTTGTTGTTATTGATGTTTTTTGGTTCACATGTTTCTTTTATTTATTTTAACAATAATAATAATATAATTCATCCATAGCTTAGAAACACCTTTTGTCCTTCTCCAACACACCACACAGGACACAGGTAGGTGCATGCATGCACAACAATCAATTGATCTGTACTTCTGTATTTTTTATGTGTCCAGTCAATGTTCTACTTTTTGTTGTGTTATAATCAAAAACAAATGTATTTTTGTAATTTTCTACTACTACTCCACTTTCTCCTAGAATTGAAGCCCGAATATCCCAGATTTGAGCGCTACCATCTTGTGCTGAAGACGTATCGAGCTGCAGTGTCAAGGTCATGATGATAAATTTGCTCGACCAATCACGAATTAGTCTCAGCTGTCAAGTATAACATTTCACCCCTTTTTTATAGCATCAAATTAAACTAACCCTTTTATACACAACATGGGTCAAAAGTGACCCATTTTTATTTTATATATCTTTGTTATTTTAGAATTTTAGGTATTCCTTAATTAACTTGTTTTTGATCATCACAAATCTAAATTTTTCCATTCTTACTTTTTGAATAAAGATGTTTGTATCAATACCATTCTAAAGCACAACATTATTTATTTCCTAATATATCCATAATATATGACATGTGCCTCAGTGGTGCACCATTATATAGCCCTGTATAGTTTGCGTTCACTAATAGAACATGTTTGTTTTAACCTAAGATAACTAGCCAGGGCTTGTAAATTACAGGCTAGTTAGCCAGGGCTGATATTAGTTTTAAGTAGCCTACACTGCATGTGTATGTATATAGTTTAGTTTCTACTTGTTTTGAAAGTTATGTGACCAATGTTCGCACAGTGGCATGTTTACATTCATTAGTCAAATATCAGTTATGATATGACCAAAAATAAGACTGAAATCATGAACAGTTCATCAGGATGAGAATATTACAGCCAAACATCTAATTAAGCAGTATGACATGATACCAGGGATGTAGTAGTTGTAATTGTTGTGGAAAATCTGCTGATCAATGGTCAACTCATTAGTGAAGAAAGCGCTCAGGAGCCCTTTGAGGTCTTATGCTGAAATATTTATTGAAGCTTGGCCAAGGAGAAAATCAGAATTCCTCCACACAACATCTGTGCATGATGCTCTCTCATATTCTGAAGTCTGCTTTCCTGCAGTCGCACTTTAAACCCCAACAGATCATTTAATCTATGGGTGGGCTTGTTCCTATACAATTACATGTTTATTGCCTGCTTACGCAGTCTCTTATCTGTGATGTCTAGGGAGTGAAGGCTTTGACCTTCGCCAAGCTCTCGCACTGTTGCACTATGACCCAGAGAGGACAAGAGACAGTGTCTATGAAAATTCCATAACAGTAATTAGCATGGCACTAAGCGAATATTGGTGAAGTAGTATGTGTGTTGAATGATTGAATTTACTTCAATACACGTTAAATGTCAATCTGACAACTTTGAAATTCCATTTTGAGAAAAGGGTCCAGTAATGTTAGTTGTCTTTCCTGGCAAAACACCCAGTTTCACAACTAACCCCTATAGGTAATAATAATAATAATATTATTATAATATTACAGGTAGTCCTGTGACCTCAGCACTCAATTATTTAGAGTCTAACAAACTCCTGAGGGAATTATTTGGTTCATTTGGTTCAACCAGGATCAGTTTCATCTCTATAATTGAACCATTTTGTGTTGTAAAAATGTTTGCACAATGTCATTTCATAGAATATTATTGCTATATACTTTAAATATTAGATGGGACTGATCAGCCAACAACATAATCCCCAAGTGAGACTGGGTAAGAGCATTTTCACACCTGAAAGTCCGAACCTCCAAACGTCATGTCTTTGTTATATTGTTTATATTAGATCTAGTTAGTTTTGGTTTCACAGACCTTCATCATCATATGTGGGCTGCATCTACCTATACTTGACATTGATTGGTTTATCAAGCCCTGCGAGCTGCAGGACTGCTGTTGTTTAATTCGGTCTCAACTTCCTGCAATTTGTCCAGAAGTCCAAACTATCCTTAAAATGTTTTCACACTGCAAACACCAATTTGAACAATTTTTTCCGGTGTGGTTACGAGACCTCTTTTTGTCTGGACTGTGGTCCAAGACACCTTATATTTTGGTTCGGACTGAACTGGAGTGTCCAAAGTTCTGGACCAAACAAGGTCGGTTTGAGATCCCTTTAAGTGGCAAGTTGAATTGAAGAACCAACTGTTTTTCATGCCCCCCACAGAGATATTGCACCATGCACACCCCTTGGAAAAGACTAAACTTGCACGTCTTTTTGGTTACTGCAGTTTTGACCTAAGGATACAGGTCAAATGGATACAAAGAATATAACTTCTGATTCTCAGCAAAAATGAATTTCAAATTAAAATGAGCTCCTCTGGCTGCTAGGTGAAAAAGGGCCTAAGGAGAAAAGGAATCAGGAACTGCTAGAATAAAATACTCACTTCAGTCCCGTCTGAACTGAGGTTGCCTCTCAAGACCAGACCGCCATCTCTTTTCTATCAGGGTCATTTCAAAAGTGGCACTGAAGCCTGCATTTATCTGACAGCCCACATCAGTCTCTCCGGTTACACACAGCACTCAGCCAAGAAAATGACTTGGCACTTTTTTTCCCTTCACATAGGAGGTGTTATTTTCAAGCAAAAGAATAGCGTTTTAAAAGAGCTCAATTTTGCAAATGAAGGGTCCATAAGGACAAAAGCAACATTACCCAACTTAATGGGAGCTGCTTCAAATTCAGTATTTGATAATCACTTCATTATCCTGCAATCAGTCAACATAAGAGCTGAGTATATTAATTATATGACTATCATAAAAGATTCTTAAAGTTGCTCCTTTTTTTCTTTATTTACCGGCGTTCATCGGCTGATGGCCTAAAGGAACAGCCAGTGGGGTTATGGATCTTTCACTCCATCATGGGTAATGGGGTAGACAGGAAGGAGTAAATAGGAGCTGAGCTAGAGCTGATAGAGAGCAACACTAGGGGCCAAGGTTGCATTCAATACCATTTATTTAGGTTGATATGAGGGAGGAAGTCTTGTGCAAAAGTGCAGGTTAGGAGTCGTTGACTCCTTTGGCTCTTGGTTTTCAATCACAGGAACAATGAGACAGGAAGTAGTGGGAGAGGTGCAATAATTTAAGTCAACCTGCTTATGTGCCTTATGATGTGCAGTCAGAAAGTTATGATCCTTCATGTTCCTCAACCAATGTTTTATATCATATACTGTACGTCAAATGACTGTATTATCAGATCTATGGCTTATTTCACTCACACTACTCCGCTCCTCCGCTCCCTTCGCTCCCTTCGCTCCCTTCGCTGGTTACCAGTGGCTGCCCGCATCCGCTTCATGACACTAGTACTTGCACACCGTGCTGCAAACGGATTGGGCCCAGTCTACATCCAGGACATGGTTAAACCTTACACCCCAGCCCGTCCACTCCGCTCTGCATCGGCCAATTGGCTTGCTGCTCCTTCACTGCGAGCTAGTCACTCAACAAAATCCCGACTGTTTGTAGTTTAGTTGCACTTACATGTACTACTTTCTAGTACTTACATGATTCTTGCTGTTCTGGGTTTGGTCCCTCTTGGTTGATGCACTCATTGTAAGTTGCCTCTTTCAGCTTATTCAGGTGGCTGAAACACCCATTACCTGCCCAGCACCAAATTCAAGTCAAAAACACCCGACGAGCAGAGGCAGAAAACCCGGTAAAGCGTGAACTGAAGCCACATCCCAATATGTGCTGGAAGTGGTTCACCAATCACAACAGAGTGGGCCAGCCGGCCAATCAGAGCCGACCTGAGCTTTATAAGGAGTCTTAATGAGACAGTAGCTAAAACCAAGTGTTCCAGACAGAGGGTGAAAAGAGGCGCTGCAAACATGGACAGTATGAGAAAAGTGATGTGTTTTCTGAACATTAGAGCATGAACACTTTTCACAAAATTACCTAGATTAAGATTGATTCTGAATATAAGCAATGTATGTGTCTTTTAACCAAATGTAAAATATTTAAGGCCGTTAATTCATCATAATTTGATGTAACTTAATTGTGGGTTCTGATGCAAATCGTTCTACCCCTCTGTTGTGTTTGGCACAATAACATTCATAAGATTATGTCAGATGCTGTTTTTTCAGCTTGTTGTGGAACACTCCTGCCTCCATGTAGCTCTAAAAAAATTCATTAATTCAGCCTTAAAGCCACAGTCTGATGTTAGTCAATTCAGAGACACATGGCACTTCAATTATTGAGAAAATGCTTATTTCTACATATTTCTAACAGGTACTTCAAACTCCACATCCTTATCTGCCACAGGGCATCGATCACAACACTTCCCTTAACCCACCATGGGTTTGCGCCATCCTGTCTTTGTCCTTCTGTATATGCCTATACCCCCATGGGTGCAAACGTACTGCGCGTGTATGTGATTTTTTTTTTTTTTCTTTCTGTGGTTCAGTTTACAAAGGCTCACTGGGGGAAGGAGGCACACTAGCAGAAAAGAGGCAATGATGAATGATACAACACACACACACACTCTCTCTCTCTCTTTCCTCCACCAACCACCCCCTATCTCTCCTTTTCTCTCTCGCTGTAGACAGAGGTCTACCTGTCTATCGTCTCTGCTGTGAAAGTAAAAGAAACCTGTCTTCCTGTCATGTGCAGTGGATGTCGCTGTGTAGCTGCATAAAGACATGACACCGTCCAGCCGTGGTACAGCCAGACACGATGCTGTTAGCAGTCGGACAGAAAGAAGGCCTTTACACATCTCTTAGAGGACTTGTCACTCCCTGTAATGCATCTCAAGGACTATGGGGAGCAGGCCACGCCATGCCCAAAGAGTTGGGCTTCCTGAATTAAATAGAGCTCTCTAAATGGCATCTGTTGAAGGCATGCCAGAGGTTGGAATGCAACAAGCAGTATGACATCTGCAAAAATGTTGGGAGAGCACACGCCCAACCCCAGATGGTTGTGCGAATGTAAAATGCATACGTCGTTGAACCTCTTTCCGTTTATTTGTGCGTGCCTGCCCGTGTGCGATTAGGCAACTGTGCGTCTTCTCTTCCTGTGAACTCCCTGGGAGTGTTTTCAACTTCTCTATCAAAGGCTATTCCCAATTTGTTTCTGTGGATCAAGCAACTGGGACAGCAGCTGAATGGAATGTTAATAAAAAAAATGTTTAAAAAGAACGCCCTGCGGGGGCGCCCTCTCTGCTGTTGTTACCAGTGTGCAGTGAATACAGAGTGTTTGTGCTGAGGCTGCAGACAGTAGAGGGGTGGGTGGTTGTGGTGGGGTTGCACGTCTAGTTATCTCTTCAGGGATGTGATTAAAAACCCCTGAGAGATTCTCGCTGTGTATTTTTGATGAGCAAAAAAGTTCTGTGTCTCCAACTGGGAGCTCGCACAGTGATTTTGCTAAACTGTGTGGAATAAACAGGGGCGTGGGTACCTGACAGCATGCTCGTGAACAATGAGGAGACGACCACTCTCATTTTGCGAGATGGGAGATCAATGAGAATTTGATGGGTGTAGTTTGTAGCTCCCAGCCCCTGAGGAAGGAATGCACAGTTGTTAGGAGATCTGCCGTTCCAAGGGCAGATTTGAGATTCCCCCTGCTGCTGTTAAGCCGATGATTTAAAGAGTATATGCTGATCTCTGATAAGTGCCTGAGGGCAACTTCCACTGCGTCTTGTCCTGAAGTCCTGGTCATGTCGTCTTAAAGGCTAATGGTGTGGCTGTTTGCACTCAGATCATGAAGGAGAAGAAAAGGAATGATACTTAAACACTGGAAAAACGTCTAACGTGGGTGAAGACATGATCATTGCAATGTAAAACATTACACAACCTATACTTAGCATCAGCATGGTTGATATTTTATCATTGTGCTGTAGTTTATGTTAAAACTGAAATTATTAGTAACAGCTGGATTATTGTTTCTGTCTATTTATTTCACTCTGTTGACAATAGATTGTATAGACTGATCATTCATGTTGATTGTGGCTCATTTGTGTTACAGCTTACCCGCTTTCAGGATGGGCCAGGATTTCTTGTTTCTTTTTTCCCTCCACTCGCTCCTTTCTCTTCTTGTCTCTTGTCTCTGCACTATAGACTGACATGACAGTTTCCCCCAAAGTGAAGCCAAATCGTTTTGATTCCCCCTGGTGGCTGGCTGCAGTATAGGATATAAATCGAGCCTTCTCCATGTTAGTCAATGGGACACGGACCACACTAAAAGTAGTTGCATGTTGAATTCATTTTTTTCAAAGATGTTTTCTTTCATTTTAGATAGTTGTTATCACACTAATATTTGTTCAAGTGTTTATTTTTCAGATGAGTTTGGTTTTAATTCATTATTAGTTCATGCTATAAAAACGTGAAGTACCATGATTGACAGCTGAGACTGCCTTTGGTTGGTTTAGCACTGGTATCGATCGGACCTCAGTACTGTGGCTTCTACCAGGATCACTACCGTGTCAGATAGACGTCAACAGCACAAGATGGCGGCACCTGTATCTGGGTTATTTTCCCTTAATTTTTGAACAACGGGAGGAAGTGGGGTCATGTCGTCCATCTTTGTATATAGTAACAACTCTTTAAGGTGATGAAGAGGGCTCATACAGCATCGGGAACAAATATTTTCAACTCACAGTGATGATTCAAATGAATTACCTTCTCAAAGGACGATATGTTTTCAGGATTGTTGTTTTGTTTTTCAGCAGAGGCACATTTTATCATTTCATCACTATAGATTGATTCATTTTTTGATGATTTTGTTGCAGTTAGTCAGGAATTAACCTCTGGATCTTGATGTAAGAAAACAGACATATTCATGGTGTGAAGATGTTTAACTTTTTATAATTTGACGCAGATAATCATACTGACTTCTTTGTTTCTTTCATTTTTTTATGATAAGAGCTTGACAGACGTGTAGGATTGTTTGGCCTTGTTGGAGATAAACACTCTGAGTGTCGTTGATTAGTGAATCATCAACACGAAATGAAAGAAAAGATATTCAAATAATTGCCACTTATCAAATTAACAGTCAAAAAGCTTTTCAGTATTGGAATTTGCCATGTTCCCCTTCATTAGTCTGTGCAGATCAACTGAATAATGATGGAGGGTTAAACAAAACAAGCAGTTTGCATCAGTTTGGAAACTGTGATACTACTTTTCTAGTTTTGTGACATTTTAAAAAGATGAAGACAGATTCATTAAATCATATGTCTATGTGTGTTTTCTACTGACAAGGACGGACTGTGAGCATGAATGGTTATCTTAGGCCTGGTGCACATTAAAAGGATGGAAACCCCAGACATAATGACAGATTTAACCAATGTTTTTTTTTTTATTATAATCGTCAGAAACCACACATTAGACAATTTGGCCAGATCATAAGAGCACACACTTGACTTTTGTAGGAAATAATTTCAGACGCTTCTTACAGAAACTTGCGTGATCAAATCACACCCATTGGCTCTTGCAGGTTTATGCTCAGTATTCATCGAACCAATTATCGTAAATATGGAACATGTTTTATGTTTAAGATTTGAGATCGGGGAGGATCCAGTACAAAGTACCATTAAGATTATTTTGGAAACCTCCCTCACTTGAGGATTATTTGGGCAGATAATCATCCCTGACGGGGCAAATCAGGTCAAAAATCATCCCAGTTATCCTTAAGTCTGTGCCAGCCCTTATGGAGACCCATCTGCGAGAGTAAATAAACATGACTGGTTTGGTTTCCAGGCTACACCTCAAACACATCCAACACCTTTGGGATACCAGTCAGGTCAGGTTGTGTCGCCCCACATCAGTGTTGCATCACTTATGATCTTGTGGCTGAATCAGATCAAATCCTTTCATATCTCAAACCAGGGGGTGGAGACTTTTAACAAAGGTACTTAACTATCTATGGTTTTGACATGAGAAGATAATCAGTAGTCTCATCAGTTAAGATATCATGTTGTAATATAGCGTGATCTCTCTATAGATCTCTCTATTATTTAAAGGTGTGGGTTAACAATAGTGAACCTTTCAGAAGTAGAAGAAATAGTAAATGTTAGCTTGATAGCAGAACAACTCTCCCGGTCTTCATCCAGCATGACTCACACCAGAGGCTCAGAAGAGGAAAATCAGTGCAGAGTGTACTTCCATACAGATAGATACATAAAAATGGATTTAGGATTTTAATTAGAAATAGAATTAGGTATTTAATCCTTATAATTACAACACATGCCACAACTGTTAAATGTAAATGTAAAAACAATTAAGTGTTCTGTATAAAGTTAAAGGAAAATTAAATTTTGTATTGTTTGTATTTTCTGGTATAAAGCATGTTGTTTCACAAGTTTTTGTTCCCAGATATCTCTGCAATGGAGGCACCAAGTGCAAAGTAACTAATGTTAGGGAAATAGTTAAATAATGAGTTTATACAGATGATAACAGATGTCCTTGTTCAGATTCACAGCAGCCACACAATCACACCTTGACAGTCTGACATTACATCACACTTCATGACCGTACATTTCTAATGGGGCAGACAGCAGAGTTGAAGAATCCTTGTTCGATGCTGATTCCTCCTCCTTATTTCACACTGCAGCTTCCCAACATGAATGAGCTTCTCCTCAAGCCTCTCCACGGCTAAGACCAGGGCAAGCCTTAAGATAATAGACACGCTACATAAAAATAAAACACTAACTGACACGCCCTAAACTGTACAGGAAATCTTATCTGGGCCATTTATTAAAGTCTTCAGCAGTTTTTTTATGTGCATATTTATCTTGCCCCGTCCTTAAGTTTACAGGATACATTTTGTGCTCTGCCTGATAATTTATCCAACCTCCAAATTCTCGACACATGCTGACGTTTTTCTCCCCCTTTTTACTAGTCGAAACAATAGAAGTGGAATGTGGTGCAAGTCTGCCCCCTGTTGACTGAATACGATCCCCCACAACAATCCCTCACACGGTACAATTTCCCATATTGTCTTAACATGAGTATGAGCAGATTCATTTTACACCTTCATCTCATTAGTGAGTATGTTAATATGCTGTGCAACATTAATTCACACAGAGTGCTTTAGAGTGGAAGGAATGAGGACATACCATACTGTATATAGGGCATGGTCAGGCAGAGCACAATTACACCATTAGACATATTTTAGAATATAGGACAGGAGGTTGAATGATTGCTGTATTCAAATTTGAAACTATTTTACACATTTTATATTCTGCTGATCAAACATCGTCAAGAGATCATCCAGGATGAAGGCAGGGGAATACCAACAGAGCAAAACGAGTCATTCTCAATAACACTGAAGGACGAAATGATAGTGGTCTAATTGTAACATCTGCTTTGTTGATTAGTCTTGAGGCCCTTTTTTGCCAAGGAGCTTTAAGGAGCTTTAAGGAGCTATTTATTAGTTTGGTTTATACAGTGGTTAAAAAAGTGCACATCCTTGAAATTTGTATTACTGTGAATGGGCCATTCTCTTGTCCTGTGTTAATGCTCAGGAGCTACTTTAGAAATTGTCCTTGTCATTAGTGAGTCCTCCTCAAACAGTTGTACAATATGCTGTCACTTTGTATTGTTTGTGTGATGGACGTTGTGTGCAGAGCTTTTAAAAAAACAGTCTATGGTGCAGAGTGAAGTTAGAAAACCTTGTGTTCATCCTACCTGCTTTTTTTGAAGATGTTTTGTTTTTAACATAAAAAATGACATAAAATGAAACTGACTCAACTCGTCTGTTTATACAGATTTTAGGTCCAAATCTCAGCAAGTTTGACTCTGCACTTCCCTGGACCACTAATAAATACGCTTACCAAGTGTGAAGCTGATGAAATGAATGGTTCGCGAGATATGCGTTCCACGGACAGACGGACAGACAGACAGACATTTGTGGCATTAGGAGGTAGACCAGGTAACCCAGGTCATCCACTAACTAGAGGGTCAGCGTTTCAATCCCAGTCTCCCCTGTTCTGTGTGAAAATGTCCTTGGTCAAGATACTGAACCCTAAATTGCCCCTGACGGCTGTGCTGGTAGTGTGTGAGTGATGAACAATGATTACTTCACAAAACGCTTCACAGGACAGTTTGTCATTCACCCACTCACACACACATTATTATAGGACATCTAAGCACTATATAAATACTGAACATTAACCATCTTACATGCTAACTTTTTTCAGAGAAGGGTTACTACATACAGTATATGTCTGTTGGGTAATTTTTTTGTCATTCAGACCAGTGCTGGATTCCGCCTGGGGGTAGCGACGTGGGTTCAAAAGTTCAACCTGTCAAGTTGACGAACAATGTCGCTCTATTCGCTGTCCTGTTGTGATCATTTTACATTTTACATATACAATATAAATAATTTAACACACTATTTACTCATTTACTTTATTATTCACTCTGTGCTAAAAGCCTCATAACCAATGTACTCTACTGAGTCTCCAAAAACAAGTGTATAATGCTGAAGCCTTTTCATATTTAAAAAAAAAATGACCACTGTGTGGTTCTCAAAGAAAAAAGTGCTGCCAATAGATGCACTGTATGAGTGTGGGTGAATGGGTGAATGGCAAAAAACTGTTATGTCGGATGCCATAAAGGATAAGCTTGGCTTTAGTTTGGTTGTTGTCTGATACAACCTAATAAACTATATTGCAAAATACTTTGGTTGATTCCAGTCGCTTTCTTTGAGTACTTCTCTGATCTCAGCAGCATGTGTGTGGATTTTTTGGGCCCAGCCCTGGGTCACTGTGAGCCGCCGTGTTCAGAAACTATGCACACCATGGGTTTGGGTATTTGTAAACATCTATAACCATCATTCTGCAATTGCACTTTAGTTCAAATTTGATGAAAATATTCTTTTTATGGGTCTAGTTTGTTGGTGGAAATGAAAAAGCTTTGATAGCACGCGACAGCACAGCACTTTTGCCCTGTGTAAGGTTCAAAATGGCCCCTTTTAAAATCCTCTGAGTGCAGAGTTATCACTGAGCGTGGGGGTTGAGATACATAAATGCCACATTTACACATTATCATGTGCATCAAATAGAATCCTCAAGTGGATATCTGCCTGTCTGAAGAAAAAGGGAGTGACGGGAAGCTCTGAAGCACTGCTCTTCACATTTCTCCAGGATGAAACCCTCTTTCCTTTTGAGTTGAGGTCAAACAGAGGGAGGTGCCACAGGGAAATAACATTCTCATGAATGAGACAATTACACACATCTCTCACTTTCACCCTGCTCAACCCCTTTGCTGGTTTTGCATCCTTGAATTCTCCCACACCTTAAAGCTAACAAGACGTGGGGGGAAGCAGAGGCCTGTCCTGAGGTAGAGCGAAACTGTGTATCTTTCACGGCATTGCCAAGTTCTGTGACCTAAACTTGGGGTATCTGATGAAAGAATACAGCTTCGCTTGCATGACTACATGGACTAAAAGCTACTGAATCATGTACTTTAACAACAGCTTTGGGGCAAAAGCTATCTAGAGCCAGCATAAGAGTGCATAATCCTCTATGGCAGTGAGTCAAGTGTAGAGTCAGTTCAATCCATTTAAAACAATGTCGACCGAAGCCCAAGAAGAATGAAGCAAATTCACTTGAGATTGAGACATTTTTGACTAATGAATTTATAATTAAATGTCAATATTTAAGAACCACCTACCACAGTCAGTTAAAAATGTAACATTCCATCTGAAATTTGTAAATCTTTTGTATGTCCACCTTTATTTCTCATGACGGATCCAATCCCCCTGGCAATGGACGATACCAGTCTTGCAGAAATCTATGGAAGACATCTAAGTGTTCTGCCATTCTTCACACATCATTCTTATCGGCTGCTCTTTGCTGGAGGGTTTTGTTGTTCCACTTTAAAATGTTCCAGAGCTGTTGTTCTGTTGGATTCAAATAAGAGGATATATTTTGGCCAGGTCAAATTTGGACATGCTCCAGTGTATGGGATCATTTTCCTCCTCGTCAATTGCTCCCCTGCCAGGCTTATTGAGACTAGGAGGCATCTTTAAATTCAGTATTTAGTTTTACAAACTTGCATTGATGGCGCCAACTATAAACATCATCTTTCCTACACTGTTTGCACTCATGTAGGCCCATATTTACACACTCTCCTCCATGTTTAGTGGGTGGCCAAGTGCCATCCATTGACTTTAAATATGGATGAAATGGCAGCTTGCTCCCCAAAAGTTAACCTCAATAATCTTGGTCATCCCCTGGTGGCGGGCTGCAATATAGCTAATAAACCCTGCCTCCTCCATGTTAATGGAAGGGACACGGACCAAGCTAAAAGATGGTTTACGTCACTTTAGATAGTATCACACTGATATATGTCAGATCTTCCTGCCAGGAAAAAACTGGGGAGGGGGGGGTCCATGACCACAATATTGAGTGATGTGAAAAAACATCATTGTACATTCTTCGCTGGATTTTTTCAAAACATTATCTTCTGATCATTTTACTTCTTTTTCCAATCCTTCCTGGCTGTGAACCTCTGTGCCTGTCTGCATGCAGGACCAGGAGTGAGGCATGTTGCTCATCTCTTAAGCCCATTTAACAGCTCGTTACCCATTTGTCTCTTTCTCCCTCTTTTCCTCCGTTCCAGGCACTCATCATTTCTTGGTCAGGTTCCATTTTTGCTAATGCGGCGGAAATGAGCCGTGGCCATTGCAAAGTGAAGTGGAGCAGATTTGTGGTGGCATTTTACTATACCGCGCTCCATGAAAACACAAACAGGGCCAGGTGTAACAAGGCTCGACACAAACAGGGGCAATGAAGACATGGGCGAGCCCAATGACACAGAAAGCTAATGGTTTAGCCACATTTAATTCAGTTGGACAGCACTTAAAACACGGGGGCTGAGGTGTTACACTGCACATATAACGCTTGATGAAACCAGATTAGAGGTGAGCCACAGAGGTGCTGTTCCACACAGAGTAAAGCATGTTAACGGTGAATGACGTGACACTGGTGTGGCCATGATATAACATGTTAAAAAGGACTGAGAATGAAAAATAAATGAACTACTTCAAGGTAGAGTGCACTTTTCAACATTGTCCATGTACTATGCAAGCGGTGCTAATTTATGAGAATAAAACGGTTCGTAAAATATTCAATACCATTTTTCTTGGGAATTGTTAGCTTATGTTAACCCTTTAAAATTATTTTCATAAAACTTTAATATTTACAAAACAGAAAAAAACAGACATTGAATTCAATAATTGATACTATTCGATACTGTGGTGCTCAAGCACTTGGAAGCTGTTGGAAACAAGTGTTCAATAGGTGGGAACATTTCATAGGTCAGACAGTGGAGTCCAGTGTCTGCTCGGGATCTTGGGAGCTCATCATGAGGAAGAGGCGTTTGGAAAGCTCTGGGCCGACCCTTCGAGTCGTGGAGGTCACGCCTTCACCTCTGCGGATCAGAAGGTCAGACAGCAGGGAGATCCTCTCGCGGTCGGTCTTGCACAGACTGTAAGCCTGCAGAGAGACATGGACATATTTAATATTAAGGGGGGGGGAAATGCTTTTCGGTGAACATGACTGAAAAACATTTGGAGCTAGATTTCTTGCCTTGATCTTTAAATCTCCGTAAATGAGTCATTTTTCATGTAGGCTGAACTTAACTTGACAAGCTGCTTTAAAAGGGTACCAGGAAATAAATATATGATAACTGTAGGATACATGTAGAAGTCTGCAGTCGCACCGCTGGTGCTTTTCAAAGGCTGCTATGATTAATAAATTAAAAACACTATAATCAACAGAAAAAGCATAAAAATGTAAGAAAAAGGGAAGAAAAGACAAATATTAAGAGCATTTTATGTCGAGGCCTTTCTATGAAAGTGAAGCATGATGTCAGAGAGCAAAACTGATTTTTAATTTAGACCTGTTTTTGGTTGTTGAACTAGTTATGTGTCAGGCCTGTGATAGACTGGATGCTCATCAGAGGTGTATCCGGCATTATGCATGATGTAAGACTGTTATAGTGTAAAATCCTGATAAGTGCCAGTTCTAAACCTGTCTGTGTGAAATGGGCTGTGAGCCTGGCCTGCTGTGTTGCTGGTCGCAGCTTTTCTTAGTGAAACTGTGAAAGTGACCTGCAGTGATTGAGTTGAGTCCGGCTGCTGGACTGAGTTTGCAGAACCCTGAAGCTGCACCATCGCTACTGCACTAAGAGCTGTTCACCTGTTCATTCAACAGGAGAATCAGTTGTCAACGCGCCTGATGTCCAGAACATGCTGTTGTTGTGATCATCACTTACGTTGATGAGTCCTAGCCACTGCTGCTACACGGCGCTGGTCACCTGCTAAGTTTATTACTGTTTTATGTATCTTACGTCCAAGTCCCACCAAATTCCACATTGCACTGAGGCCCTGAAAAAATACACATATGAAGTGTGATGCTAACAAGATGAATGGCGTTCCACATTCAGACAGACTGATTTCTGGTAATTAGTGAGAAATAAAAAAATGTTGCCATCAGCCCCTAACCCACATACATTTGTCTTTTGTCTGCAATGGGAATTGACACAATCGGCGTTCAATCCCAGGTGAAATGACACTGCAGTACACACCGGTGATGGAAAGTTGGCACCCATGTGAATGTGCTAATTTGAAAACACAGTGCCTCAGTATGCTGAACATGACAAAAGAACTGTCAGGCAAACTCCTCTACTGGCAATGGAAAAGGAGTTCATGCATTTTTAAAATAAAAACCTGCATATATCCGCTGATTTTGGTGTAAAAGAACTAATAGTGCCCCAGAAAAAGGACTAGTATAAATATATACTTGGGGTATCCTGAATGAATGAGCAGTTGGAGTACCTTCTTGAGCAGCTGTGGGGATGGGTACGCTGCCAGGATTGCTGCAGCCATGTCTGGGCTGACTCTGTTGAACTGTTGGATCTGTCTCTTCCACACCTGCAGCAGGCCCTTACCGGCTTTATCCACCCGCTGACCGCCCGCCCACTCGCTCTCCAGGTGGAAAGAGAAGCCTGTCTTCTCCCTCTCTCGCCTAACGCACACCCACACACAAGAGGAAGAGACCTTATTGTTTGATCTGCAAAAAAAAAGCTTTCGACACAGTCGTTAAGAGGAAGAACTTCATTAGCTCACTTGAAAGGGGCCTCTGCAACTGCTTTGGTTGTCATGGTGATGTGATCGGAGAAGTCCTTCCAGGTTGACAAGAAGCGGACCGAGACGCCAGTGTAGAGCTGGAGATGTGCCACTGCCTGATGGGATATGAGACAACAGAAAGATGTGGCTCACTATAAAAAAATAAAATACTGTTAATTAATCTATTGAAGACACGTCGGACCCCTCAGTCTACATCTGCTTGGGATTACAGCCCGAGAGCCGTCAATCTCATTATCGAACTAGGTAGAGGACTTTTCCCTCAATTTGAAATATTAGACAAATCAATTAACTATAAATTGAATTGAGTTTTTATTGTAGGTTTAAAATGTTTAAAGGTGCAAATGGTATTCTTTAGTGGTCATGGCATTCTTACAAATAAAATTATAGGTGGCATTAGTAAAATCATGACATTGTTAGGAACTTAAACTTAGATGCATTTGTATAGTTATCTCTATGTTAGACGCAGATTAATTATTTGTGTGACTTTTTTTCTTTTGTGCTTTTGTATTGCATGTATTTTATTCTATGTTGTGTTAATTTTGACCCCGAGTCTGGATAACAAATGCCGTCATCATCATCATAATAGAAAGATGTAGGGATTCACTACCACAAACACTGGTGTTCTTCCTCCACCAACGAACCCACCTCTTCTACTTCAACCCGTGACACCTCAGGAAGCGCCTCAGCTCCGCCGTTCTTCCTCCTCTTCTTCGCTTTTCCTCCGCCTTGCTCCTCATTCGTGATAGCCTCTCGAAACCTCTTCTGGCTTTGTGACTTCTGGGATCTGACAGCAAAAAACACCAAAAATAAATTACCTTTTTTTTGGGGTGTTAACACTCAGCGTGTACTCTGCACTGGTCTCAAATGTGGGCAGCGCCGCTCTCTTTGCTTCATTTCCCGTCTTCACAGTGTTTCCAGCTGAGTTCTGCCAGCCTCTGCTGACAGTGATATGTGACATGTTTCCAGACACTGGGGCAGCAGAGGAGATATTGAGGTTTGCTTACAAGGTATCTGAGTGCTATTCCTTGTTGTCTTTTTACTGAGTGCTATACTTCAACACTGCTGTACTCATTCAAGATGGCGTTTCACAGTCTTCACTTGACAAACGGGAACAGGAATTCGAACCAGCTGCCTCTGGGCTATCAAAACATGAAGTAATAAATGAAGCCCTTCATGAATGAGAAAAAAGCAGATGCCGCCTGTCCCCCACCTGAAATATTTCTCCATGTCGATCACCACCAGGCTGAGGAGCTTTCCAGGGTTACGTCTCTGCTGCTCTTGCACCCACGACGTAAGAGTGGGATTAGAGTCTGACCTGCCGTGTCTCTCCTCCTGCATTCAATAGAGCGAATGGAAAGCAACAACAGGTATTAATACACTTAAAGGTCCAGTGTGTGAGATTTAGGTGAAAAGGATTATTGGCAGAAATTGAATATAAAATAATTCTAGCAATGTTTTCACTGGTGATCATCTAGATTGTATAAATTGTTGTTTTCTTTACTGTAGAATGGGCCCTTTATATTTAAAGCGTTCTATTTACATGGTGGGGGGTCCTCTCTTTTTTTACTGTCGTCCAAATTGGACAAACTAAAACATGACAACTGAAGTTCGCCACAGGTTCTCTGTCATGTTTGGAAGAGGATGAGATGAGGAGTATTCAGCTGCAACATGCAACTTCACCTCTAGATGTCACTGAATTCTACACACTGAACCTTTAATACACGATCACTTTACCCAGAACTGGGTGATGTAACATATATTTTCTCATAACTCAAGATGCCTCTGAGTAATCCTGACAAGATTCCCTGGAGAAATCCTGCTCTGTCTCCTGAGCGTGCACACAAACATTGAGTGCACAATTATTGAAATGTGAGGGTGAAAAAAGAGTGTGAGATGTCTCATTCCGTGTTTAAAAACTGAATTAAACTGGCTGAAGGGTTTTCCTTGTCTTTGTCAAGCCTGAAACCTGCTTGTTTCTGCTGGTGGCTTTAATTTATGCCAGTTTGAGCTGCTTCCTTTTGTTGTGCACAAAAAGGCATAAAGCCAAAATCCCTGTGTGGCTATATTCTACATTAAATGGTCTAAATGGTAAATGGTCTGTATGTATAATAGCCCTTTTCTAGTCCTGATGACCCCTAAAAGCACTTTCCAGTATTCTTTTGCCATTTACACTCACATTCCTTCAGTGCATCTATGGGCAGCACTTTTTCTACGAGAACGTATAGAGGATGACCCTGAGACCCTGAGACACTCTTAGTCACAGCCGCCCTCCATTATTATAAGTACATATATCATAAAGGGTCATATGCATAAAGTACAGCAGGGGTACTGGGATATCAACGACAAAGGGAGACATCTTCATAATATACAAAAGCATATGGGGATTAGGAGAAAGGTGGGAAGATACAGAAGGGAGGAAGTAGTCATGAAATCAGATCTCAATCACATCTGTGTGGACAGTGTAAATATGATCGGATCAAAATCATATCTAAATACAATCTGAACATGAAACACATTTTAACGCAGGTGTAAATGGAGTCAGCGTGACAAGGAGGAGCAGCAGCTGCAGTCGCCGCACCAACCTGAACGTAGCTGCGGATCAGAGAGGTGAAGTCGTCAACTGTCATCTGCATCACAACATGAGCCTCCGGTACACACACTCCATCATCTGACTGAGATACACACACAGAACAGAGGGAGATGGTCATTTAACAGTTATTTAGAAAACTGCTGTGGTTGTGAGAAGTGATGTTCTTACACATATACACCGGCTTCCTGTTCTCAACCGGTTTCTTTTGTTGTATCACAGTGACCCTTGATGTTCATGCTTCACCTCATGTGGTGCAGCTTTAATGAATTTAAGACCGTTGGGCCTCGGAGGATGTATGTGCTCTTTATTTCTGCTGCTACCTGAGCATCTATTAGCTTTCTCTCAGTAAATTTACACATGACAAGGCGTGCATAATCAGTCCTACTAAAAACTAGGGTCATTTTAAGTTACTCCTCCACCAGCATGTATAAATACGTGCCTGGAATCATCTACTCATGGAGACACACACAATAGCACTGCTGCTGGAAGAAATCCTGGGGGAAGCACTGGTGTGGGTGTGTTTGTTTGTGTATTAACACCTGTGCACAGGGAGCCCTCCTCATCCAGCTGACACTGCGTGGGAGGGGTTGTTTCTCTATGGCACAACTGCAGCCCAGAGCCTGCACAGACGCCAGCAGAGTGCCGCCTCCCTCCAGCTGCAAGAGAGCTGCAAACACAAACACCAACACAGAGATAATGTGCACAATATATCCATTTAACAACTTAAATAATGCATTCAAAGCATTAAGATAACATGCACACAGTTGGCTTGATTTGCAGTCTAAAATTGTCTTGGACAAAACCACAGAGAACCATAGGACACTGCCGACTGAGGGGATTTGTTATCAGTGCCAGGTAATACTTTCTCTTTACCTGGGTCCACAGCCACCACCATGTGCTTGATACACTCCTCTGGCCTCAGGGCCTTGGCAGCCTCTGACAGAGCTTTTCTCTCTGCTTTCTCCCTTTCCTGTTCCAGCCTGAGTGCCTCCTTGTCCCTCTGCTGTCTCTCCCTGGCTTGCCTCCTCCTCAGAGCCTCCTCCCTGGAGGCCTGGATCTCCTCCACCGTCCGCTTGGCAGGATTCCTCTTGGCAGGGGAGGTGTTGATGCTCCCTGCACTGGAGAGGGGCTTCGTTGACGGCCATCGCTGAGGGAGAGCTGCCGCCTCCTCTGGACCATCTGAGGCACTATGGCTCAACGGATGGTAGCTGAGCAGGGGCTTTGACTTTGGAAACCCATTTTGGCAGGAGAGCTGCAAACTGGGCAGATTGGATGAGGAGTTCAGCTCAGCATCTTTCCCATTAGGGACAGCGGAGGAAGCACTAATCACATTGTCTTGTCTCTGTTTGAGTCTCTGTGCCAGAGGGACATAAGGTGCATCCTCATCGGAATCGCTGCTGATCATCATAACATCAGCCACCCCCCTACGTGCACCTGCTTTATCGTTTACTGGGGGGAAGCCTACTGCGTTTTCTGCATCAGAATCAGCCAGATCAACCATGTCTGGCTTCTCTCTGTGGCTCTTTGAGGTTTGGCTCAGGTGTCGACGCGGCTGGAGGAAGTCGAACACAGGCAACTCCTCGTCCAGGTCGCTGCTGGAGTCACTGTAGCTGCACATGTTCTTTCAAGTGCAGGAAAAAAGCTTCTGTAAATGAGATATCAGAGAAGAATTATGAATGGATCACGAGTTAGAAAGCCCCCAGATTTTTGCTTCAGATAACACCAGGCTTCAGCCGAAGTTCCTGCAATTTAAGATTTCTTAGTGTGGTTGCCAGTGGACATAATACCTGACATATCCTAAACTAAAGCAATGATAGGGTTTGTGTATGACAGTAAATTCGGCATTGAAATGAACCATCAAGCAGGACCTGTTACAGAGGAATTATACTTGATGTTGGCTGTTCTATGCTGTGCACGGTACACATGCAGCTGTGTTTACATGGCATAAGAGACTGCTGCTCTGAGAGAAACACAACAACTGTCCATCAGAAATAAAGGACTTTTTAAACTGAGTTTGGCACAGCATGAACAATGGAAGACACAGGGGCGTCATAAACAAAGACACACTGCAGGCGTTGATAACTAAAAGAGAAGCTTTTCGTTTCGAACACTCACGATCTTTCATGAAGTTAAGATGTCGGATACTTTACATGAATATCAGCTGCTCACAGTAGCGTCCAGTTAGAGTATAATGAAGTATTTGAAGTACTTCCGCGGACAGTTTGTTGTGAAGCACATTTGAGTTCCCCGGGTTGCAAAGTTAAGGTGCGTTCATTACAGTGGGAATAACGGAATTTACTAAAGTCCATGGTGGGTTAATGTGGACACATAACACCTGAATAAAAGTGATATATTTGTTTTAGTTTTACTGAAAATTAAATGTCAGACAAAATACTTTTGTCCCGAAACGTTTTACTTTCTTGTACGAGTCCAAATCAAAACGTTGTTCTTTGAGGATGAACGATCTGTTCCGTTTAGATCTCCATTGGTTTGAATCCTAACATTTTGATTTTGATGTTTGAATTAAGATGACTCTACTTCGAATGTCATGTAGCTACAATTTGGGAACTATTATGAAACATATTTCAGTTTTCATCGCACGGTTTCGTATTTTTCTTGGGGATTTTGAAGGCAGCGTGCGTATCCGGATGTGACGCTGTTACGTCAACACAAGTGACGTGGTCCAAGATGGCAGCGCTGGCGTCCTTGATGCTGAAGTCGCGAGCAGGTATGAAGTATTTCTATTTATATACTTTCTCATTTATACTGCTGCGATTGGATTACTCGTATAAACGACGGAAGTACGGTTAAGATTACCCAGCAGCCCCTGTAATGTTATCATACGTTTTAATGACCTGATGTTGACTAGCTAACTTAGCATAGCTAGCTCTGCATGCTGTCAATGTGTAAATAAGCACTGAATGAAATAGACGTGTGATGTCACCAGAAGCCTGGGTGAAGTTTATCAACGTCATATTTATATGACGTCATGTTCATCGATAAACAACTGTCACAAACACGTGTTTACTTGTTGTGTATTCACAAGTGACACACCTACTCATGCTTTACTGATCCCTTTACATTAAATGAGTAACGCTGTTGAATCTGTCATATCTTGAATGGAGTCTGGTGTGATGTCTTGATGTCGTGGCTCAGGCGGGATGTTTCTGTTTCCAGGTTGGCTGGCGCCTCATCAGTCCTTTCTGCTGGAGTCTGTGAGGTTCGCGTCGAAGAAGTCTGGTGGTAGCTGTAAGAACGTCGGTGGAAAGAGCCCTGGTCGGAGATACGGCTTCAAGAAACAGGATGGTAATTTCCTCCTAAGTGAAAGCTTCAAATCGCCCAGTACTTTGTAGTTTCTGCTGAAGCTCACTCTCTAGTGTTGGTGCTGGAATACAGTTTCCCCGCATCTCCAACTTTAAGTCAGTTGTGGATTCTGCCACAGTGTAAAGACACAGAGACATACAGTATCTCTACATATGAGAAGAGTTGTGTTCCAGACTTAAACATTAGTGTTTTTGATCAATAAAACATCGTGTGTTGCTTTGTTTGAATAGTTTTGTTCACATTAACTCAACACAGACAATGTTGTTATTGAAAATAGAGTAAGTCATTTGTATTAAATGCGTGTGGGGACTGTAAAAGCTGGTTTGGTAACAATTTCATACATTCTAATCATTTCTATCCATCATCTTCTATCAATGAAATCACTGTCAGCATTCTCAATGATTGATTAATATAGTGATTTATATTCAAATAAATTCCAACCATGCTCAAGTTGAAAGAAACTTGTGAAAATATAAAAGAGTGATTCGTATAAGATGTGATTATTTAGACTAAAACAATCTTTAAACCTAAAACAGAATCCCCACAGTTCATTTATGGGAAAGCGATGAGAGTCGTGTGATATTCCTCATTTACAGTGTGAGTACATTGATAACAATGTGGGTGACCTCCAACGTCTCTTTCCATCCGTTTCCTAGGAAACCCGGTCCACGCCGGTAACATCCTCGCAACGCAGAGGGTGATGAGGTATCACCCAGGGGCACATGTGAGTAGACGCGTTCTGTAGCAGAGGTTTTAACCTGATGACGTGTCTGGGTCAAATGTAAACTGACGGCGTCTGTTCTGCAGGTGGGTATGGGAAGCAACAAGACTCTGTATGCTCTGGAGGACGGTCACGTCAGGTTCACCAAGGAGGTCTACATCCCAGCACCACGCAGCAAGCTGTCCACACGGGTCATCACCAAACTGCCACAAGGAGCAGTGCTCTACAAAACTTTCATCAACGTCCTGCCTCTCAAACAGGAGGGCAAGTTCAAACTGGTGGACCTGGTCTGAAGCTGACTGGGATTTCATTCCTTCCTTTTGTGTGTTTCTGTGACCATCAGAGAGGATCACGTGCACTCTGGAAGACTCTGCCAGCTTGGGCTTCTATCTTTGATCTTCCATGTGCGTTGAGGCAGAGACATTGAGTTACTATGATGGCTAATAAAGTTTTATATGTATGTGTCGAGGGTAATAATGTGTTCTGTTGCTTTGTGGTGGAAGAAGTAACACAACAATGTACAAATACTCAGTTACGAGTAAAATCCTACATTTAAAATTTTACCTTTGCAAAGTCTGTGACTTCCTATCAGCAAAATGTCTGTGTGGTTGGTTATAATGCAACTAATCTTACTTTATTTTGAAAGTAATGTGCACTTCAAAACAAAGTTGAATCTTTGAAACATTAGAACTGAGAAGCGTATCGTGAGGATATTGAATCTTTCATTCTTTAGTTCCACTGCTCTATAGTGATGTGGGTCTGCATTTCCAAAGACAGATTAAAGCACCGTGCAGCACTGTACTTGTTAAAAGTTGTTTTTAGAAAATTCTTGAGTTAATCTGCTGGAAAATCATTATTTAACAACCAAAGTAGTTTCTAAAGACCACATCCACAGTGATGGAGTTCAGTAACTCTTTGTAACTGTCAGTAGAAACCTGACCACATCATTCTAAACTATGAGTTCCTCTGTTTGACATCAAAACACTGCAACAGACTCATTGTGAAAACCTCTTTTTTGTTCCAACTGGTTTGTTAATTGTTTATTTGGCTTAAGAAGTGCATAAAGGAACTTCAGTATATCATATATATCACAAGACATGTTAATAGTGGATAGGTCATTTTCCCATTATTTGGAATCACATTAAAACATCCTTTAGAAAAAGGTTTATTCATTTTCAGTTCATTTGGTCAGAGGAAAACATTTGAGTCGGGCAGTTTGAATTCAAACTATAATTATTGTTATTAATTTGGCTTGTATACCTTTACCAGATAGTGATGACAGGACATTAGGGAAAGGAGATTCAACAAAGGTCCCAAAGAAGATTTGAACCAGAGACATTGTGGTTTATGATTGGTGTCTTCAACCCTGAACCATTCCACTGTCAGTGGAATTCTGAATTATACTCTCACTGCTCTCCAACCAAAATGTTTGTTTAACCAACGTCACCATTGATATTGAATTATTTAGATCCAAGCTTTCATGTTAAATTGAAGTAATTAACCCTAACATTAATATTTGAGTGCCCAGTTAGAAAAGTGCAGTAGCACAAAATGACCACAAGATGTCATTGCACTGAATGAATCCCATACATTCAAATTATAGACTCTAGAGTTTATATGAACAAAAACCATCTTACAGAAATCGACCTGCCTCTCACTTACCTACAAGGAAGTCATTGATGATCCTGATTGTATTCAGACTTCTTTCTGATGACATTCAATATTCTTAATGTGTCACCATTTCTTATTAAATTGCAACTGTTGCTTATTGAGTCACAGATATTTAGTAAGTTATTAATATTTGAATTTACGTTTTAAGAAGCTTTCAAGACCAAAACAAAATACAACTCTTTTAACTTGATAAAAAAGTGCAATACCAAAATTGACCACAAGATGTCAAAAAGATCCAAATCACTGCTGCACTATGTGCTCAACTTAATGAGTGTCCAAATTACACATTCAGATGCAAGTTTATTTCCTCATAAACTGATTTTACAAGGAAAAGAAAATGCCTCCTAAGGTTTCTGACTGTGAAAGGTAAAACTCTGAAGTGGCCCCGTGTTCTTGACTCAGGCCGTGTTCTGATCCCCGTGTGAAATTTGTTGTGAATGGCCAAAGTTTATCAGTCAGATATGTTGTCAGCATTCCTCTAACGAAGCCTTCAGCAGGAGTACAGAGCACATGTGGGCAGATGTGTTTCAGCGGCTCGTGGTATGCAGGGGGAGTGTAGGTAACGCCTGGTGCGCTGTTGTTGGAACGCTGTGATGAAGCATAACACCTGATGGATGTGAGGAGTTTGCAGACATGGTATTCTAATCTGTAGATGATGGAGGGTCACTGTGAACTCCACTCTCTGACTGGATAGTGAACCGAGGAGTATTTATGTGAAGCGTTTGGACTTTTGAACAGCGAAGAGAGTCAGGACCATCAGGTTTCATCTCTGACTAGTTGGTATAATGATAGCAGCAACAATTCATGGGGGAGAAGTGCTCAGTGCATGATGGGAGTTCCCCCAGCAGTCTACACCTATAGCAGCATAACTAAGTGATGGTTCAGGACTCACCTGATCCAGAACTAACTATAGGCTTTGTCAAAGAGGAAGGTTTTAAGTTTAACTTTAAATGCAGAGATGGTGTCTGCCTCCAGAACCCAGAGTGAGAGCTGGTTCCACAGGAGAGGAGCCTGGTAGCTGAATGCTCGACCTCCTTTTCTACTCTTACAGACTCTTGGAACCACAAGAGAGCCTGTGTTCTGGGAATGAAGTGATCTATTTGGATAATATGGTGTTATCAGGTCTTTGATATATGAAGGGGCTTGATTGTTAATGGCTTTAAATGTGAGGAGCAGGATCTTGAAATCTATTCTGAATTTCACAGGGAGCCAATGTAGAGAAGCTTAGACAGGAATAATATGATCTCTCCTTCTAGATCCTGCTTTTTCTAAGATTTTGGAAATGAATGGCAGGTTTGATATGGGTTTATAATTAGCTAAAACATCTGGAGTGGGCTTGTTAAGCAGATGTTTGGTTACAGCTAACTTACAAGTCTGTGGTGCATAGCTGGTTAACAAAGACATCTGATTTAATATGGAATTGGCAGTTAGAGGAAAAAACAACTCGGGACAGAGTATAAGAGACAAGTTGATGGTTTAGAGAACGAAACTAGTGAAGTCCGTTTAGAAAGATCTATTGAAGAAAAGTGTTCCAAATAGAAACCTGCTGCAACAGGTCGTTCTATGGTTTCTGTACTAGATCATGTATCTGTGCTGTTCATGGGGAGGAGGTGGTGAATTCTTCCCCCGACGGTTGTAATTTTGTTTGTAAAGAAGCTCATGAAATCATTGCTCCTCAGAGTTAGAGGATAAATTATATTTCCTGGTTGTGGTAGGATTGTGTTTCGTGTGGTTAGTGTTTGATCTGGGTTAAACAGTAACCTTGACCTGCTGCGTGGGTCATTGGTTAAGTATTTCAACTTTTTGGTCAATGTTTAAGCAAAGCTTTTCACAAAATGAACCTCTTCAACAGCAAAACCTTCAAATTGAGCTTTTGTTTCTGCCAATAGATCCCTTTCATCTAAATCTTACACACTGAACCGTAAAGTCATGCTTCCATTTCAGCTGTTATCTCAGATCTCTAAACCTAAACCTTCAAATCCTTTCTGCTCTGTTGTTAAATGTCTACGTAAATTTTTATAAAAGCCTTGACTTTGTGGCTTTTAATCTGTACTGTGAAAATGGGAAACTGTATTCAGAAACATTGTGTAAATGACAATAGTGTATTGTTTTTTCAAAAAGCCACAGGACACATTGTTTGGATAGTTTCTATTCCAAGGCTGGGTTGGTGTTAATTGAATCTTTACTAATAATGTGAATTAAGTTCTCTTCCATGACAAGCTAGTTCTGCTTTCACTGTGACTCTCTGCAGAGGTTCTGCGGGATTTTATAACTGTAGTGACATTTTTATTTAGTCAATTATTCAGCTTCAAAACATTTACAATCAAAAACATTAAATAAAAGTGAAAAGTACAAAAATATTCCAGTCCGTTCCTAAAGAAACTGATTTGTCAAACTTTAAAAACTCCTTTTATACGGTTCTTGGAAAAGCAAACTGTAAAACCAGCCAGAATTGCTCGGACAATGCAGGGATGTATTGCTCTCACCCTTGAGTCAGACTCATTAACATGAAATACCTCCAGCCACAATCACAAGCTTCTATCTGCAGCTCTGTCTCAGAGAAGAAGCGTTCCCTTCCCCGAAACGCTTATCTTGTCCCTGACGGCATCGTTCTCTTGGCTCAGCAGCAAGAGACAGAAGAGACAGTAGAGACAGTAGAGACAGTAGCACTTGTCCTCACGCTGTGGTTTGGCAAAGAACTCGAGGACAATCGCAGAGACAGAAACCTGGAGTTTAGAGCTGGGCAGTGGGTTGGGGGGGGGGGGGGGGGGGGGGGGTGGATGGATCAGGGAGTGCTGTGGATGGATTAACTGAGGCTGTGAGTGTCCTCGCTCAGGTTTGAGCGCTCATCCTGGGAGTGAACATCCACAGATCGCAGACACTGGGGAAGACTTTCCTCATACGCTGGTGGAGGCTGAAATCAGAATCAGAAATACTTTATAGATTCCAGGCAAAAAATGTGTTTGTTACAATTGCTCCAAGTAAAAGTTAGAAATATAAGCATATACCATTAAAAATAAAATATATGTATATAATATGTGAATACTGTACATTGAATATTTAGTGCAAATGGATATGCATTGTAATGACTCTGGTCTGTTGACTCAGCCGTCAGAGAGTCCAGCTCCACCCCTAGCGTCCCTGGCCTTGCGGATCAGTTTGTTGGAATGTGATAAAGTAAATATTAAGTTGTAACATACTCTGAGACATAAACATCAGTTTGCTTGTCAGGGAGAGGTAACTATTAAGCTGGAGGAGGCACTGTGGCTCTTCTGTGTTCACAGAGGAGCTCTCAACTGTCTGAAGCCATTTTCAGAACAAACTAACTAGCGGACTAATAAAACAACGAAATAATGAGTTAACGAACTAACAAGCAAACTAATTAACCAACAAACTAACAAAGGAACAAACAAACAAATTGGTTGGTTGGTTAGTTTGTTAGTTTGTTGGTTTGTTGGTTAGTTCGTTGGTTCCTTGGTTCCTTTTAATGGACCAAACAGAATTTGTCATTGCCCACCTCATCATGGCAGCCAAAGAGGCCGAAGCGCTGTGCGATCATGCTGTGGATCTGCCTCTGTCTGTCCTTCCTGCGAACGCTCTCATAGGAAGGCAGCCTTGGCAGGGGCCCCTCCATGTGGTAGTCATTTGGCTTCCCTATGATAAACAGCCTTCCAGGAGCCTACACACACACACACATTATTCTGATAAGGAAACAGTTCCAAAGATACATTTGTGATATTTTCAACAAGTCTCCTCAGCCATGATCTCACCTGCGGCCCGACAGCAGCCTGGTTCATGGCAGCACTGTGCTCATCATAGCCAGTGCCCACCAGTGTGTGTCTGCTGTTGTAATGAGGTAGTTCATCCTCAGAAGGGAACAAAACACTTTCGGTTCAGGTTCATGGCAAATTGTTCCATGCATTGTTTCATTTTCTCATTGTTACTTTTCAAAAGGGAGATTTTGAAAAGTGTTAATTTCCGCCAATTCACTAATAATCGCTAATTCTGTTCCTCATATTTCTCTTTCTGTATCTTTTCCCTTCATGTTCACACAGGAAATGTTTAGATTCAGTGGTGACAGAGGCCAGGACACAGGGCTTCCTTTTCATGATGTAATTTGATGCTCACTATGCTTTATCAGTCATCACAATTATTTCTTTTATTACATTATATTTGGTACAGACTAGTGCAAATGCATAGATGGTGGATTATTGGTGAGGTCAAATGTGGTTTCTCACAGGCTAATCCTGCCATGTGTCCACCATTTTATATTATTTATGATTATTGATCTGCTATTTTTGTAAATATCTACTATGTTAAATCTATCTTAATACTCTTCTGTCTGTGTGTCAGGGGCTTGAACATTTAATGTTAACCTATTTCTGTGTGGAGTGATGAACTATTAGATTTACAGTGTGTATAATGATGATGCTGGGTTGTTCTTACTGTGTGGTGTTCTGCTGTGTAGGGTCGGAATCTGCAGCAGAGAGGGTCTTTTCTGTACAGGACCACAACCAGCATCAGGATCACTAAACAAAATGCTACACAGGACACTGAGGTGCAGGAGAGAAACAGCACTCAGTTAGAAAAAGAACGTTGACATAGAGTTCTAGTTCTTTCTACTGAAGTTCTGTAACATTAAAAGATCTTAAACTGATCTGAAATACAGTTGATTTGTTGATTGCACATAAACTTAAATTAAAAGAAAGAATAACATTCTGTAACCGGTAATGCACTGTCTCTTAATATGTTCAAAAACCATCAGTTATTTAATTGTGTGCATAGAAAAGTGTAAAACAACTCTCACATTACCGCATTGACTTTTGTGTACAAAACTAGTCTAGTTTTCATTTTTCTGGAATGAGCAAACTGAAATTTACAGTGATTTTACAACTAATCAAATTCAATTATTTGTATAGCCCCAAATTCCCAACATATATTATCCAGGCACTTGACATATTAAGGTCAAGTCTTTAAGGCTAACCCATTGCAATGTTATAGAAAGAAACCCAACACTTCCCCCAATGAGCAAACACTTGATGAGAGTGGAGAGAGACTCCCATAAACAGGAAGCAACCTCCATCTGAACCAGACACCGCACATTTACTGCTGTACCCAGCAGCTAAGTGTTTTGAACAATCAGATCTTCATAAAAGAAAGAAAAGTGAAAATCAAGCAAATTTAGTCACAGACTATTTATTGGTGATATTTTTGAAACATTATTTTGCTTCACTTAATGTCTCACCTCTTTACACACTTCACTCAGTGCATGAGAAATCATTAGAGAGCACCTCCATTTCAAAGTTTTATCAGCATGACATCCCCTAAAATTGATCATACTGCACAAACTGAAAAAAGTGTTGTACCTACCTGAAGTCAAAATGACAGTGAGCAGCTCTGGGGCCATCGCAGGAATCTCTCTTGGTGGTCGGATCAAACTTTTTCTCTCTTCAGTTGGAATCCCAGATTCACATTCATCTTGAAAACAAGAATAAGTCCTTTGCATTCGAGCTTATGGAAAACGTCTGACTTTAACTTTGTCAGAGCACTACACACACACAAGCCTTCAGGATTGTGCAGCAGGTAAACATTAACACCAAGTCAGGAGAGGGGTGGAGTTTCCAGCAGAAATAACTCACCTCTAACTACTGGGGGGGGGGGGGATCCTGAACCACATTGTCTGCAAAGCTGAGTCTTGTGCAGACTCTAGTGGAAGTTAGTGGAGATGCGAGAGGATCAGGCTACTTTAAAGTGAATACTGATGAATGAGAATGATGATTTGTGGCTGTTTTAAGAGTGCGCTGTCACGCAATGAATAGTTGAATAAATAAGATGTCCCTTTTAAATTAGGTCATACTGTAAATGTCCCCTTTGTTTGCCAGATTTAAGAGAGGAATGAGAATGTGAGATGCAGTATGTAAAGAAGAACTGCAGTTTAGTAAATCAAACAACACAGCAAAGCAGAAAAAAAATAATTTTAGTACCTTTCTGACTTCAGTTGATGCTGCAAAACTCAAATACAGAACAAATGTTCTTTGATAATTTCCCCCCAAACTTATGTCAACTAAAATAGTTTTCGTCCGAATCTTGAAAAATCAAAGCACAATGTTCATTTTGTCACTGCAATGCACAAGATTACAGAGCTTTTATTTTGAAAAGATGTGAACTTGCTTATCAGACCTCTGTAATAGCTGACACACAATATGAAATACCAGTGAAGTAAATCATTCAAACTTACATAGGCCTATAAGCCGGATACATGAACTGTAACTCCTCTCCTCCCCCCGTTTTCTCTGCTCACCCCAACCGGTTGAGGCAGATGACGTCCACATTGAGTCTGGTTCTAGAGGTTTCTCTCTGTTAATGAGGGAGTTTTTCCTCCACAGTCTCTAAAGTGCTGCTCATTGTGGGAACTGTTGGGTTTGTCTATATTTAATACGATTTCGAGGTCCTGACCTTCTATGTAAAGTGCCTTGAGATAATGTGTATTATGATTTGGCACTATACAAATACAATTGAATTGAATTAATAAAGCAAGTTTCATTTTTTGAAAAACATTGGATTTCAAATCTTCACTGCAGATAAACCAGGTATGATGAACACAAAGTTTCCTCACTTCACTCAGCACCACTTGTACATTTGTGTCCCATGTTGGACAAAGCTCGGACTTTCAGTGACACAAGCCGGCATCATTCATCTTTCTCCTCATTCACTCCATCCTCCTCCTCATCTTTCATTCTAAGGAGCGTCATGTCGTTCTATGAATGGCCGCTCACCAGCATCCTCCTCCTCCTCCTCCTGCTCCCATCATCCCTCACCCCCTCTCCTCCAGTGATACTGTGTGTGGCGTGACGCTCTTGAACGATCACGACATGACTGTTTAAATGTTAAGTGATGGAGGCAGACGTCCGCAGACTGTGATTCACTCTTAAGGAGGAGAGAGCGAGAGAGGCAGGGATAGAGAGAGAGAAAGAAAGAGAGAGAAAGACAGACAGAGAGAGAGAGAGCTTTGGTTCAGTCTCTCTTCTCCTCTCCAGGCTCCCCCACTGTTGAAAGCGCGCAGGGAGGACGGAGGCATCATGGAGCGGATGGAGTCCATGGAGCCGATCTCGGCGAACTACACCACGGCTTACCCGGAGATCCAGCCCGACAGCGGCTACGGCTCCGGAGAGACCGAGAGCCAGGCGAAGACTCCACCAGCCCCGACGTATGACGAGGACTTAGTGCACAAGGTATGGAGCGCAACATGTTTTAAAACCAGGGGACGCGTTAGTGAGGTAATAGAAGAAATCAGAAAGTGCCTCCGTGATGGAGCGTGATGCTGATCTCCACTTGGCTGAGAGGTTTGTTCCAGTTCTCTGCACTGCCTGGCAGATTTCCCCCAAAAACACACACATGCACACACACGCAGCTGTTTATCAGGGATTTGCATTGACTTCTGTTCATTGTGGACAGCCTAACCTCACCAGTGCATGCCTAGCTCTAACATTAACCTAACCACTGTTCACATCTTACCATCATTTAACCAGGGACCTCACAAATCAAGTTTTGACTCCAAGGGTTTTGGTCCCATGCTGGTCCTGACAAACTAAATGGTAAATGGTCTGTATTCAATTACATTACATGTTTTGCCATTCACACACCGCATCACGCACATCCATCACATGCAAATTTGGGGTTCAGTATCTTGCTCAAGGACACTTCGGTAGAGAATGATGGAGACTGGGAACAAACCACCATTCTACCTCCTGAGCCATGCAGGGTTTCTGCTTGAAAAGCAGTGATGAGGTAACAAAAACAAGTACACACACACACACACAAACACACTTTGAGTAGATGTGTGCTCGTCATCATCACTGGTAACAACTCCACTTGTTTTTCTCTCGCTGAGTTACGTGGAGGCAGAATGGCGTGCATCATGGCAGAGTGATAATCTGGCATCCAGACTGTAAACATGTCCCTATGGTGAGGCTGCCAACAGTGTCAGCTGTCTCCCCTTCGGAATTAAGACATTAAAAAAAAACGTTTTTTTATCCACCACTTGTTATCTCAGTGGGGAGGGACCTCCTTCAGAACACATCTGATCATTGAGGTGGAGGACAGACAGAGGGAGGTGCAGTAGAAACCCCCCCCCCCCTCCAATTAAAATAGAACTACACATATTTAAAACATCAAAATCTGTTTGCAGGGGCTGAAGAGTGCAATCAAGTGTGGGAATAATGTTGTGCAAAGCCTTTTGTGGCCCCAGGGGGACGTTTGTCAAGTCTGACAAATTACCTCAAGTGAGGGTGGCGTGTAGAGGTGGATGTGTGCTTCACGGTACACTTTCACCCATTCACACAATGCATCTGTCTGATCTTTATCACACGTCGCCCCTCTGATTAGTGTACAACCCACGCTACCTCCTGAGCCACAGCCCCCTCTGCTAGATAACTGCAATGTATCTACCATTTGTAATTAAAAAATATTATTGAGTAATAATGACGTGTTCTCATAACTGCACCGACCATGTCAAGCAGTTAAGGCTGCACTCGCCTACACACATCCACGAATCATGAGTCCAGACTCCGGTGATTCACTATATTCCTTCCAGTGCTGACCTTTGACCTGTTTATAGACAGAACCAAGAAAAAGAGAATCTCCCCTTAGGCTTCAGTGAAATGTCACATTCTTTTATATTTTATTTCAGGAACAGCTTCAAGTTCATTGTGAGGGGAGTCAGTCAAGGCCTGTGTTATTTTTATATCTGGTCTTTAGTTTGCAACGCCCTACTTCCCTTTTTAATATTGGTCGCTGTGGGAAATAAGCGTGCGCACAGATACTCTTATATTTATAATGACACTTGACATGAAATCTGATATGATAGCATTTGAATTATTGATTTAGTTCCTCAGACCGAGACTGTAGCTCAGCCAATTTATGTCATTAGTGAGAGTTTAGTGAGATGTGAGTTTCCCCAAAGGGGCTGATGGTCTGATGAGACATAAACCCGGTTACCCTAATGTAACCCCAAGGCTCTTTGAAACAGCTTCCTTTAATTGTCATAGTTACTTTGTGGGCCTCTGTGTGTGTGTGTGCATGTCGTGTGGGGAGCAGGTGTTTTGCAAAACTGCATATTATCGCAAACCAAGCTTTCAAAGAAGTCGGGAACAATACTTTTAGGTAGGAGCAATCTGTCCATTTTGGCCTCTATTATTTCTCTGTCTGTTTTTTTTTCTTCTTTCGCATTAGCTTCTTTTGTCTCTGTTCTATCTCAGCTCTGTTTCCCCTGAGGAGCCATGATTACACAACAGAGCAGGAGCTTGTTTGAGTGCTCTTCAGTTAGGCCAGTGGTTAGATATGGAGCTGAAATGACTCCGTGCATTACACACTCTCTTTATCTTTCCCCACCATGGTGATATTAAGCTCCAGCCAACAGTTTTATTAAAATCAATATACTGTTGATCTTGTGATATATGAATCAATGTCTTCTTTGATTTAGTGAATTATTCTTTAAAGGTCTTTAAAGAATAATTCATTTGAATTCATTTCTCAAATCCTTTTAAAAGACTAAAAGTGTTCCTCTCTCTCATGTTCTGAATATAAATGGGTTGTATTTATATAGTACGTTTCTAGTCTTGATGACCACTCAAAGCACTTTAGAGTAGTTTGCCATTCACATGCATCATACAGTGCATCTATTAGATACTGTACTGTACAATAGTGTAAACTGTACAATATAAAATATTGTTTATATGAACAAAGACTAGGTATATTGTGAAAAATCAATCAATCAAATTTTATTTCTATAGCCCATTTTCACAAATCACAATTTGTCTCACAGGGCTTCTCAAGGTGCAACATCCTTTGTCTTTAACCCTCAACAATAAGAAAAAACTACCAAAAAAACCTATTAACAGGGGAAATACATTGGATTTGCTGTATTTAGGCAGCAAATCCAGTAATGGCAGAATATGTGAGTAGGCAAATTGTTAAGCCGTCTTGTTGTAATCATTGTCCATGATCAGCTGCCACCACTATCAGGATCCACCATCACGATCCACAATCCAAAATTAGCTCATTGTTGATGAAAATGAAAACCCCAATCTCCAGTTCCCTTCAGGGCTACAGAGCACTAATGTTTTCCAGCATACAGTTTTGGTTTTTACGGCCCACAAATAACAGGCAGCTGTTTCATGTGTTTCCTGTGTTTTAGGCACATAAATACAGGGATTGTGTATTGATCTCTTTTGTGCTTTCAAAAGTCAGGGGACCTACAAATCAATACAGTGCCTTAACGCCTGCTGTGTGGACAATGCTGCTCAAATTACGCCACATCGTTTTCCTATAATGCTACGGTGAAGTTGTTTTACTGAACGTATTCTATTGTGTTTGTTACAACAGTTCCTAAAAAGACCCGTTTACCCACATAATGTTGTTTCACACTCATGCTGAGGTCATGTATTTCAATGTAGTATCTTATTTAAGTGACAGTATTGCTATCTGTAAATGTTCAGAGTTATTTTATTTTCAAATACTTTCTTTAGACATTATTTTACATAACAGAAACTGTAATAGATGCATTTATTCACACAGTTTTCAAGTACAAAAGCAATGTTGTAAAGTTGTGTCATCCATCGGACTGACCTACAAAATGGTAAGCTTCTCTAACTTGCTTCTCTTCTGTGACTTTGAATCCCAGCAGTGCTGTGTCATAAACTGTCGAAATCAGTGGCAACAGGAGAACTGTCAAGCTAAATTACACAGTGGCCCGCTTCGCTTTAGTTTTCCCGAGTGATCATCAACAGAACCTAAGAACCGCAAATTTACCATTTGTTACACTGCTGTACAGTGAAGGGACTTCCACACTTGACTCAAGGGCGGGAAATTCTCTGGCACTTAACAATCCTTTGGATGAATAAATAATCTCTCTCTCCTCATCACTCTCTCCCAACACCACGCGCAGACGCTCATGTGCACAATATACTGCTTATATCATCCACGTCTAATTTCCGGACATCTGTGATGCTTTCACTTAATTGCCTCCTGGCTCCTCGGGGGTTTATGAGAAAGGCTGACTTCCCAGCTAACCCCTGTTACCATGGAAACAGCGTCATACTCTTCTCCCACCACAAATCCTACACATACATCCTGTTCCTCATCACGTGTGCATATGCATTTGTAATTCTACCAGCATGTTTTTTTTTCCCTCTGTTGGTTCTGTCCTCACACACTCACAAGCAGACATTATCTTACATGCTCTCAGTGACTTCCAGTAAACAGAAAATGTTTATTACGTCATAGAAGGATCAGATGATAATAATGTTGCTGCTGGTTTGTAATATGTTCTGGGTTTTAGTCCCAGCCAGTGTGTGTGAACATTTCTGATCTTGCAATATAATAATATAAAATGATATAACAGAATTACCCCAATGTGTGAATTAAGACTATATTTTGCTGTATTAGGGCCCCTTGAAGGTAAAAACAAATATCGGAGATTTCAAGAGTAAAGATGTAATATTGTGAGAGAATAGTGGTAAATTAAGGAGAATAAAGCATAAAGTGTATTTTGGTGAGTCAGCCAACTCAACAAAATACATCTGCATTACCTCTGTTTGAAATCAACTGTTGTTTCAATGGTTGTTGTTGTTCAGTATGCTAGTATGCTAAAATGTAAAAAGTAGCTCCATTCACTAAGATGAGGCTGAAAGGAATGATGCTCCTCATCTTCCAACAACTATACATGCAAGTAAAGTTACATTTATAGACACAGGGAAAATATTTACAGCCTAGTTTTTTGAGACAACCAAAAAACTTGTTTGTTCAAGAGATCCAGACTAAGTGGTCTGAAACATGTGGCAGCCCTTATTTTTCACGCTGGTTCCAATCCTCCACAAGCATTGAGCGTTTTATTGCTTTACCTTTTCATCACGGATTAAACATTCATCCCTGTTTGCATGATTCCTCATTCACTCGCTTCATTGGCGTACGATTCAAATGCAGACCAGCTAAATGAAGTCCCTGTTGACGCCTGAGTAAAGCTGATGTGAAAATTCAGAAGTAGGATCTATATTTTCTCCCGTGCTGAGCGGTGGCACTTCCCTGTTGGTTTATTCAAATCCCTGAGATCAAAGTCAAGCTATAAGACCTGTAACTGTGAAGAAAAGCTGCTTGAGCCTCTCAACTCTAATCCTCCCTCCACCTCCCTTTCAGCGTTTATCGTTCATAAAGCGTTGAGATGAAACTGAGCTGCAGCTGAAAGTCGGCCTGGTTCAGCGAATTTTCAGTTTTAACCTGACTTCACTTTCGACTTTCTTGCTGTGTCTTGCTTGTTTGGCACTTCAGTTTGATTGGTCCAAGCTTGAGGTCACTTTCTCAATCAGGGCAGTTTGCTACATTAAACCAGGACCGTGTATAGGTGTTCAGAAGAGGGTGAACCAAGACCAGGAACTAGGAAGGTTGGGGTCTCTGCTAGGGAGCTTGCTCTTTCCGAAAGTACAAAGTGGGGCTTGCAGCGCTGAACTTTTCTGGGATTCTGTCTTCAAATGCACAAGATGGCAGCATTTGTATCTGGGGCATTTTGATTTCATTTCTGGGTGGAGGGAGGAAGTGGAGACATGTCGTCCGACATATATACAGTATATAGTCATACAAATACTGCCTGTCTGACACTTGTTGCATAGTTGTCTGCATTACTGACGTGGATCAGCTTGTTGGCTTTTCATATGCCAGCAGGCCACAGTGAAAAAAAAAAGACAAACGGTTTGAAGGAAACTTTTAGATCCTTTAAGTTTTGGTTGAGTTCATATTACAGAAATGACAGGAAATGAAAGAAGAAGGTTGACTTGCGTGTGTGGAGGTTTTGAGTTCCTCAAAGTGGGCAACAATTGAAAAGACAGGCCTGTATTGACTGCCAGGCCCTGCTGACTAACTTGGTTGCTTGCATGTTGCCTTTCATTGATTTTATTGTTCTGAAGGTTATCTTCCTCAGCCAATGAGTCACACTGTAATAGCAGCACACTGCCAAGCTTTTGTAAAGCCCAATATTGTTTGTGCTGCTTGGAAACTGAAGTGTCCACCGTGACGCAGGTGCTGACTCACAACCCTAAATTATAAAATGATTGTTCGATATCAGCCAGCATGGGATTTTCGAGGTTGGCTCTAACTCCATTATAGACCACTTAAAGTCATTTTACTCATACTTTATCTAAGTACACCCACTGAGCACATTACCCATACTGGGTAAGGCTTTGATTTTGCTCTTAAATGGTCTTTGTGACACAAATTCAACAAAATGCCATTAGAAAAGTGGCTGTGGCTTAGGAAGTAGAGGAGGTCTGTGACTGAGCCTGGTCTGTTGACTGCAGGCAGGTTGCGTTTGTGGATTCATGCTGTTCATGTCAAATTCTGACCTGACCATCTGCAGGCTCCTGGCCAGGCTGCTTTTATTTCCAGTTCTCAGCCGTTCAGTGCTCGTGCCTACTGGAGTGGAACCTGATGTGACCTCCCGCCGCTCTACCTCAAAGTGGTAACGAGTGGTTATGAGTGGTTATCTGAGTGACCACAGCCTGGTTGCAGTTTCTTTCTGAAACTATAAAGGTGACCTGCAGTAACTGAGCCATAGCAGGGGAAGATTTGCTGCAGGACGCAGAACCCTGACGTCACTGCTGCAGCACAAAAAGCTGTTCACCTGTTTCCTCAAAGTTTGGTGAAGGTAGACTCAGTATGCAGAACCCAGAACTGAACTAGAATCAGCCCTGAACACTGTTATGATCGATGATGTCACTTGCATTGATGAGCCTGTTAAATGGGTCGCTTGTCCAAATCATACCAAATTCCACTGCACTTAATTGAGCTCTTAAAAGTACACATGCTCACAATATGTGTTCCACAAACATACAAACATGTATGGAATAATTAGGAAAATACCGCCCCCCTCCCCCCAACATCTGCTCCCCGGGCACTGACAACGGCAGCCCACTGGTCCAGTATATGTGTTTACATGGCATCTGTCTATGTGTGTTTCTATGCATGTGCGTGTTTCGACAGGTGCCAACTGAATGGGTTAAATGCGTCAATACAATTTCATGTATGCATGTAAAAAGTGTAAAAAGATGACATGACAATAAAAAAAAATCTTCTTCTTCATTCATACAGTGCATCTATGTGCAGCGATCTTTCTAGGGGCAATTCAAGGCTCAGTATCTTGCCCAGGGACACTTTGCCATGCAGATGGGGAAGACTGGAATCGAACGGTAGTCTGAAGAGAACATTATTGAAGCTTCTGTCCTGTGTCTGCATGATTTCATGCATTGCACTCGTGTAACACGATTGGGTGACTGGATAATTGCATAAGCAGGTGTATTACCGTTCCTAATAAAGTGCTTGTGTGTATGTAAAACTCAGCAGCGTCACTGTTGCTGACTCCCGAGTGTTCTGTGTGTTGTTTCCTGCAGACAATCCTGGTCGGGGACAGTGGAGTGGGAAAGACGTCTCTGTTGGTGCAGTTCGATCAGGGCAAGTTCATTCCTGGCTCCTTCTCTGCAACAGTGGGCATTGGATTCACGGTGTGTGTGTGTGTGTGTGTTGGTCGTGTGTGTGTTTGCATGTGTTTGTGCATGTTCAGTTTGTGTGTGTGTGTGTGTGTCTTTAGTGCATGTCCGCTACATTCTCTTTTAAAGTTCAGTGGGAAAAGTCCCATGTTCAAGTGTCACTTCAACAAAACAGTTTCTCATTTATCAACCGTGCTGTTAGTTTTGGCTCCATTTGCCCAGTTTAAATATAGGTGAAGATTCCTGGCTCTGCTTCAATACAGTGACGATAAGGGGGATTTTGTATTATAAAGTTATACACACAAAAACAATTTTTTTCTAGAGAATGTTCCTTTTTTTCAGCTGGATAACACACATTTCAGATTCACACATACAGGAAACAGAAGTGCAACTACATAACGGTCCTTCAAACACGGCAACAACCTAATAATTCTCTATGACATGAATTAAATGAGCTACTTGTACGACCAGAAACCATAGAAACATATTGCTCAGGAAATGAACTTCTTTGCTGCACACCAGCACAGTGACTCAGGCAGCGAGAGGACCTGTTCCGTGAAGTCTGTGTGTGTTGGCCCCTGTTGCAGTTTTTCACTCCAGGATGTTCCTACTTGTTCCTCGAGTGTGTTCTATTCTATTTATGTTCTAGAGGGAAAAGGTTTGACTCACTAATAGCCTGCAGACTGGATTATTTTTTCATGGCAGATTGTTTTGATGGAGGCAGGTTTTATTTTAGAAGTAAAATGGTGGATGGAAAACTTCAAAGTTCACTACACGTCCTCATTTAGTGAAGCTTGGTGATTATTCTTTGGAGTCTCTTCTGTGGAGCGTTGAGAGGTGGGATGAAATGGTAACACACTTGCAAACATATAATGGAGTAATAGGGCCATGCTGAAGGAAAAAAAGTTTGAGATTTCAAGAATAACATGGTAAAATGATGAGAAGTCAGAATTCTTTGAAGACTAATTGTACTTACTTGATTCTTGCTGTTCTGGGTTTGTACCCTCATGGCTGAATGCACTAATTGTAAGTCACTTTGGATAGAAATGTCAGCTAAATGATATGTAATAATAAAAAAGAGAATATAGTATAAAGATAACAAAAGTAGTTCCTTATTACTCAGTTTCCTAAACAATCTTCTCAAAGTCCTAAAACTTATAATCATGTGGAGCTGATGAGCCAAAACATGAAGTATGTTGTTATGTGTATACTAAAGAACAACTTACATGCTAACATATTTCTTCATTTGAACACAGACAACAGACTGATCTTCTGATTCAATTTGTAATCATTAAATCCATGCATAGCAATAATTTAAAGTTGTCCTAAATAAAAAAGTTTCCTCTTTTGACTTTCAAACCATTTTTAACCAAGTAAGACAAATGGATTATTTTAAATTGTTAATTAATTTAAAAAGATAATATTAATGACTTCTCAGAGCACATTCCCTCAGAACAAATATTTCTTGCCCAATCTTTTTTTTAACATTGCACATCCATTTCCACATTTCGAAAACATACATGGTGAGACTCAACATACAAGTAAAACATAAAAAGAGGGACACTGATTCATAGAAAAGGTGATGCTGCTGTTTTTACATGTATTCTTTCAGTGTTTCAGAACAGAGGCCGAAATCTTACAACCTGCACAAATAAAGTGGAAAACAATCTGCATGAAAGTTACTCTTTTTTTAGTGAAGGAATGAATCCTTTACTATGTCTGGTCATCATCTGTTCTGTTTCTGTACATTATTTAAAATCTGCCTCTGCTTCTCGAAGAACAAAGTGGTGACTGTGGACGATGTAAAGGTCAGACTACAGGTCAGTGAGTTCCTCGGTGTGCTTTCACAACAACAGCCTGTTTTTAGAACGCAGGCTGGTTTCATTTTGGGCACCATGTGTTGTGACAGAAAATTATAGTGAAACCAGGCCACATCACCAAGTATAGCTTTTTTTTCCTACTTTCTGTTTTAGATTTGGGACACAGCAGGACAGGAGAGGTTCAGAAGTGTGACACACGCATATTACAGAGACGCACACGGTACGTCAACTTACTGAGTCACAGATTTGCTTTTTACTGCTTACAGTTATATAGACACTTGCATTATTAAACGTACGTTAATCTGTTGTTTTTTTTGTCTCCGAAGCTTTACTCCTCCTGTATGACATCACCAGCAAATCGTCTTTTGACAACATCAGGGTAAGTCTTGGCGATTCAGTGTGGACACAGTGGGTCGGGAGGAAGGGGAAGTGTTCTAGAGTGCGTGGGTGTTTATAATTGACCTGTACATATCTGTCTGTCTCTGTTGTTCCAGGCATGGCTAACAGAGATCCATGAGTATGCGCAGAGCGACGTAGTCATCATGTTGCTGGGCAACAAGGTGAGATTGGAATAGTTTAAGAAGCTCAGCAAGTGAAGGGAAGAGTGTAAGAGAGAAGGAGCATGTACATGATGCATTTTATGAAAGAAGCAAAAGCATTTGGAAACATTTTTACAGGAAGTAACTGGCAGAGGGCGTGGTTACCACCAAACATATTCTGGATCAGCAGTAAGATGAAAGGGTTCAGAGTCCAAACCGAAATGAGATCTGTATCAGGAGCTCGTCCCACTGTTATAGCTGTTGCCTAGCAACACAGCGGAAGTTGGACAGGCCGATGAAGTTTAATGCCCTTCTGCTGTCCAGTTGAGTTTAAGCATGATATCACGGTTTATCACTGAAGCAAAATGAATCCTGGGACAGGTTGGGCCGGGAAGGATCCACCTGTAGGAGCTTTTTCTTTCTCAGGGAGGGAAGGACGCAACTGTCAGCCACATTTGACAGAGCCTTCAATGTGGGACAGCCTAGTCACACACTGTGATGTAATCAGCAGCTTCTGAAGGATGTGGCAGAGCTGTATATATTTATGTAGCAGGGCAACCAAGCAATGCCCTGATGAGGAGGAGCCTTTACATCTTGAAAGAGTGAAATCCAGAATCCTCTTTTACGCCCGTGACTACAAGAGAAAATCCTGGACTCAGACTATAAACTAGCATTTCTTTTCAAGACTGAAATATCTAAATAGATTTGTCAAGACTCTTATTTTGCCACAAAGTAAACAATGTATTTTATCCAACTACCTGCTTAGATGAAGTGTATTTGTTTTGTAAGATGTTAAAAATCCCAGCCCGGTTTTAAACTGTTTTCATCACTTGGTTTTGACCGCATTGGTTCCAAAACTATTACCCCACAATTTATCGATTATTAACAATGATAATGGGAAGCAACTAATAAAAAATTGATTTAAATAGAATTTGGGGGAAGTAAAGGTCAGAATGAAAACACCCACAAGCTCCTCAGTCGTATTCATTCAGCTTGGTTTCCCTGCTTGTTTTTCCTCTGGTGGATCACCGCATCAGGCCGACATGAGCAGTGAGAGAGCGATCAGGAGAGATGAAGGAGAGAGGCTGGCCAGGGTGAGTCATTCATTCACTACTGTACAACCACAGCTGATACTGTTTTTTATTGGTAACATAACAGCCACAATGGACACTGCATTTATTACACCTGGTGTCAGGGTGACATTTGAATCTGGCTACCATCTTATGTTAACGGACCCTGAACGGTGGCTAGACTTACTATCCTCCAGTGGGTTCAAACTCAATTTAGAATGTTTACTGCTCTCTACTCTCTGAATGATTGTTCACCGGTGGTTGCTCCTCTTCATGTCTACAGGAGTATTCAGTTCCCTTTATGGAGACGAGTGCCATGACCGGAGTCAACGTAGAGTTGGCCTTCACCGCTGTGTCCAAGTATGAAACGCACAATGTCACATAATGTTGTAACTCTCATCCTCTGTATCTCCTTTGAGCTCGACGCTGAGTTGACTCTGCTGCTTTCAGTCATGCACTGAACTCCAGAGAACCTCCAGACATTCTCTGGAGGGTCTATATGTATGAACGCAGCATTCCCCATGAGCTAGTGGGCGTGTTGATGACGTCTCTAACAAGATTCCAAGAGAGCTTTTGGTGATAAGGGCCGACGCCAGTGTTGATGCGCTGTAAACAAAAACACACGATCTCTGCAGCAGAATTATTACATTACCTCCTGCCTTTGCCTGCAGCAACATTCCCCTGAATGCTCCTGAGATTTCTGTGTTGTTGTGAACATGTCTGGGTGGAGGCCCCTGCTGCATTGTGCTTCATTAGTATGGAAGTGATGATAATGTTACATTTGTCTGATGGTGCTTGAACTTTGTGTATTTTTCCTCTGGAGCAGGGTACTATTGTATTCCATGTAAGCCTTGTTTAGCTGATTTGTGGTTGATAGTTCGGTGATCATGTGAGGACTAATGAGTATATGTCAATCTAAACACCAGCCCTCCACATAAAAGTCAGTTGAGATCACGTGTTTTTGATTGATTTTGCAATAATTATTTTTGTTAAATCATGTAATGTAAAGTAGTCAGTGTTTCATCAGAAGATTTCAGATATTTAGCCATTTATTACAGTTTCAATACATTTTCGCTCTCATTCTTACTGAATAACATATGTTTCCATTACATGTGAACATTATTAAAGGATCAGTTTAATTGGGTTATTTTTATGAATTACACAGTTTAATGGATTTTGTAAGAACAAAAAACTTTATACTTTAAAACCCTTAAAAAATATTTACTAAGATTAATATCCAGTAATCTACCATTTTAAGTTGTTGTTCAAATCCATGGCTTTCTCCCTTTATTTATCATTTATATATTTTATTTATATTCATTTATATATTAATTTACAAACACTAATTTATGTAGAATCTCATATTTATTTTTGTCCCTAAAATGACCAATTACTGCATACCTGTAAAGTTTAAGGTTGTTTTTACCCTGTTATAAAATTCAATTCTCCACAGATTCATTATCGGTTTCGGATGATCCATCCATATTGTTTGGAGAACTATCTGATGTGTGGTTCTGTTCTTCAGGGAGCTGAAGCACCGAGCCATCCAGCACCCCAGCGAACCAAGTTTCCAGATCCATGAATACATAGAAGCACGGAAGGAGAAGTCAGGCTGCTGCAGCTACTTCTGAATCTCCAGAGTCCTCCTCCATACACTCTGCCTGAACAGACTGCTGAGTAGGAGGATGTCCTGTTAACTCACTGCTGCTCCCAAAATATGATGGTGCCATTCACCCAAGACGAAAAGCCAAAAGTAGAGCAGTGGAGGACGAACCAAGCTACAAACTCCAAAAACTGCTGAGAGCAGTTTCTCCAATACTTTAGACTGATTTGTATCATTATGATCAATATAGATCATTATTATCTACTGAATATTTGTAGACATTTGAAGCAAAGCCTTACAGTGTGCTATTTGCTTTCTATAGGAGAGTGAGATGATGAGGTCAATACAATTTCATAGGTCAACTAGTTTAGCATATACAGAAGGTAGAAGTACACATCTAGCCTAGATATCCCACTGTCTTTTCTTATGACACCTGAACACATGTCAACGTGATAAGAATTACTAAGATGACCAAAAATTCCTTTCATGTGTTGTTTGAATTCTAAGTTGCAGCAAGCCACCAGGGGGTGATCAAGATCATTTTGCTTTACTTATGAGGAGCCATCATGTCGACCACCTTTATATACAATCAGTGGTACAAATACATTTGTTCGATACTAACAGGTAATTCAAGTAAATTCGTGGTATTCTCGTATTGCTAATGTCAGCATGCTATCATGTTCATAATGATGATGCTAGCATGTGTGTTACACAATAAAAGGGTTACCATCTTTTGTTTTGCATGGTGATATGCTAAAATGTACTAATAACCACGAAACAAACAATACAGCTGAGGTTGTTATAGGAACACTTGCAATCACAGTCTATTCTCAGGGAATATGAATTTCTGAATCAAAGTTTTAATCGTCTTTGTTGAGACATCTCAGCAGAAAACACAGGTCAACATTAACTTTATGGTGGCGCTGCATCCTCTGATGAGCATGAACATCTGCACACATTTCCATGTTAATTGGTATTTGTTGTTCCTAACACTGCTAAAAAATACACCTACAGCTACATGTAGGCCTGCCACAATTTTTTTCTTGCTGTGTACATGTACACAGTCACTGCTCAGTTGTTCAAGAATGAAAACTATAAACTTCCTTTTTTACATTTGTTTTTGTTAGAGGAGATAGAGGAAATTGAGTAGAAGTGTTTAGTCATATAAAGGTAGGATGCTAGCTGGTGTGGCAATATGAGTAGTATTAACCTTGTCATCTAACGCTCAGCAAGAAAGCAAATGAGGCTGTTTTCCAACATGTCAAATTATTCCTATTTATTATTTATGCAAGATCATTTTCGTTGATATTTTTTGATCATTCGCCTTACAAAGTCACTGCCGCACCACCATCGTTGCTGCAACCTTGTGTGTCATGTGACCAACCAACCAATCCAGACAAAGGCCACACACTGTGTCATGGATTCCGATTCAAAGCCAAGTGTGTGGACACAAGCCCTGCCTGTCCGTGACTAAGTCACACTGCTCCATTCTTCAGAAACTCCTCCATAGGTGACAGCTGGAGAAAATGCTGATGTGTCAATGATGAAAAAAAATGTTTTGGTCACCTGACATGTGGAGGATGGAAGATTGCTTCATAAAACTAAACTGAATATGAGATACAATAATCTGTGGTTGGATTTCTGATTTTGTCCTTCATTTCGGAAACACCTATGTATTTTTGAGTGAGTCAACAGACTTTTGATAAATGTTTTGTTAACATGTTGGCTGCATTGTTTTCTCCTAAAATGTATATTTATTTATCTATTTATTTATTTCCGTTTGCATGTTTGCTGGATTGCATGTAGCAGATCTGTGTGCATTGCCTCCAGAACATACAGTATTAAAATCTATTTATATTTACATCAAGATTAACATAGAAATGTGAACAATTAATGTGGATTCCTAATCATATTTCAGCTCAGGGTTCTCAGGGTTACATTTTGTTTTGAAATACAATATCTCGTGCATAACAAGACCACCTATTAAAGCTGCATACTTTAATAAGTATTTATTTAGGGTTGAATATCTGGCAACAATGTGGGTTTGATCTTCATGCTCTCTTTTTGGTCAGCACTAACTCCTGAGATACCTGGTTCTTTGGCTGCTGTGTGCTATGCTTTGCAGCTTTGTCTGTCTGCCAGACGCCCGAACATTTACAAAACAATTCCACGCATATTCATTTCCACCAGTGGTTATATACAACTATTGTGTGGTGCAGATCCAAAGCACTGATGATGTCACAGGAAGGGTTTCATGTTTAAAACAAGCATGTTTATGAACTTCCCTTTGACAACGGTATGCAATGCTCTTCTGCAAATATTTGATATTGATCGATAATTGTATGCTTTTTGTCAGCTCTGGGCAGCTCAGGTCTAATACACTTTATGATCTACAATGACTCAGATTATGATATGATAGACTTTGTATGCACTGAACAGTTGTTTGTTGTCGGGCCACTAACTGCTACAAGTTATATTTGATGTGTTGTATGCTGCAGAACAAATAAATTATTTTAACTGAACAAGCGTCATTAAGTGTGTGTGTGTGTGTGTGTGTGTGTGTGTGTGTGTGTGTGTGTGTGTGTGTGTGTGTGCAAAGACAGGAAGAAAGCTTTCTTAATTTTATTCTTGAGAATAGAAACTTTACTTTACTTCCTGTTTGCAGGCCACGCCTTCAGAATAAAAGTACAAGTATTAAACCAAAGTCAAATAATTATATCATTGAAACCAAGAGTGTGTCATTTTGTTGTATCATTATTAATAGATAGAATAGATAGAAAAGTACTGACATCTGTCTATACACACTATGATTTCAATTTATTTGTATTGTGCCAAATAATAATATACATTATCTCAAGGCACTTTACATCGAAGGTCAATATAATAATAATAATAATAATAATAATAGTTGTTGTTGTCTGAATCCTGCAGCTCTGGAGTCGGAGATACCTGCAAAGAGAGAGAAAGACTATGGGGTGTTAGGACTGAGGACATTTAGTCGGCAGGTTTGGTGATTTTCAGGAGAACAACAATGTAACTAAACTATGACACTCAGGTCAAACTGAAGGCTTTATGGCATGGTATGAATCATGACCTGTACAAGTACCATCACCAAGCCTCCGCCTTTAAACTGATTGTCTGGTTAGCTCACTAGCATATAATCAGTTAGCTCTTTAGGACAGAGATGATCAAAAAAGCACAGATTGTCTATCCTGTGGTCTGCAGCCATCAAACATGTATTGAAGACAATGGGCTGTGAAGATGATGGTCTCTCACCTGCAAGGACTTGTTGTTCCCTGAGTCGCCCCAATAGAATTGCAAATTACCAAATAAATAATGTGTTATTGTTATTGTTGCTTGCTGTAGATTGAATTTGAATTGATTTAAAAACTAAAATGATACACTTTTAATACAATGTTTTTACTTAATTGTATAGTTTCTTTATTTAGCCTAAATATAAAAATAAAAATGTGACTTTCATATTTTAATATGAATTAATGTACTTCTATGAATAATATACATTTTCTTATTCAGCTTCCTGTCATTTTATATGTACAGCACGTGTATTTGTTTAGACTTGATTTGAGGTCATGTAGCTCTAAGACCCCATCTAGTCTTCTGTTGAAGGAGTCCATGGAACTCTTATATATCCTATAATGGTTCCAGACCATAATCTCTACATTCACTGCCAGAGACGTCAACTCAACTGTGAGGAGGGAGGTTTTATTTTGAAAATCTGAGGATCTCTTCTCAGCTCATTACTGTAAATTGACAGTGATACAGTGTAATAACAGTGTGTGTGTGTGTGTGTGTGTGTGTGTGTGTGTGTGTGTGTGTGTGTGTGTGTGTGTGTGTGTGTGTGTGTGTGTGTGTGTGTGTGTGTGTGTGTGTGTGTGTGTGTGTGAGGAGGAGTGAACTCAGCGTCGTCAGAGGAAAGTTTACAGCGGCTCAGTTCAGCGGAAGTGAACTGCGGTGAACAGGTGTCAGCAGCTCTGTTGTTGTGCGACTCGCTGTAAAGTAAAGTTTGAGCAGAGGACACAGAGTTTGAATCGGTCAGAAGAGTTCCAACATGTCGAGCCTCCGACCCAGACTGTGCAAGCTGGAGAAAGAATCCAGCGGCTACGGATTCCACCTGCACGGGGAGCGGGGCAAGACCGGCCAGTTCATCCGGCTGGTGGAGCCCGACACCCCGGCCGCCGCGGCCGGGCTCCTCGCCGGCGACCGGCTCGTGTTCGTGAACGGGGAGAACGTCGAGGGCGAGAACCACCAGCAGGTCGTCGCCAGGATAAGAGCCACCTCCGGGGCTCTGGAGCTCATCGTGGTGGACGCGGAGACCACCGAGCTGCTGAAGAAACACGGGCTGCAGTGCCGGAAAGAGTTCGCCACGGAGGGGATCCCTCTGCCCGGCGGGGACGGCGACTCGGAGCGGGCGGACGCACAGAGCAACGGCACCCCGAGGGAGTCCAGCCCTGTCCCGCGGGAGAACGGGGACACGTCCTCGGAGAGGCTGAGTGTCAGCTCCAGCAACAAGGTACGGAAAGTCCCTCTGTTTAACCCACTGCACACTTCTATCATGTGTTTGTTTCCAGGTTTCAATATATACAGCAGAATATTATTTAAAAAGAACTATTTGACTTGGAATTATTGTTGAATCACTGAGTTTCGTAGTTCAGAAACTGTTTCTTCAAAAACTATCCAGATGGAAATGTGTGTTTTTTGGAAACCCAGCGTTTTTATACCTGATAAATGAAGGTACTTCACAACATCAGTGCGTGAGTAATATTTAAAAAATGATATCGTCATAAACACATATAGATACTTGTTTTGCAGAATCTTTTACAATGGCCAATACATCCATATATCTAACACATACAAATAATATAGGAGTCAGATCAGTCAGATTGAACAGCAACATGTCAGAGCCCCTGGTTTGTATCCTCTTATGGAAGTCAGCAGTACCTGTGAGCTGAAGAGGATACATGGGAATAGGTTCCCTACCAAGTGGCCACTAACAGAGAGGTGACAGATCACAGCGGAACGCTCCAGGCCTTGACTTATTCCTGTGGAATCTTTTCTTCGTCATATAAATGTACAGGAATCTCTCTGCTTCCCGTTTTTAATTGCCCGTCAAGTTGGGCTTGTTGGAACAGATGCCTTGCCAAACAGATGCATGTCAGTGAGACACCTCTTTCTAACACCATTAGCGCTTTAAGAGATATGAACTGACATAATGGAATAAGAATGATCTTATTGCTTGACCAGATGTTCAACGATTTGAAATGTCTTAATAATCTTTGTAGAAAGGCCCTTTATTTCGTAACAATACTAATTGTCTGGCTTCCTATCCTGGAATGTGAGACTGCGCCACATTTAAAACTGAAGTACATTGCTAACTTTTTTTCTTAGGTTCACCATAATCCTGCGTCTGTGAAAGAGCAGGCTTTTTTTGTCGGTTATAAAACAATTTCATAACATTATTCTTTCAAAGGCTTGTAAACCCTGATTTAAATGTTGTGTAACAGCAAAATAGCCTCATTGAGGAGGTGTTAAGCTGTGAGGGACTCTGAACCAAACCTGGTTGGAATATTACTCAGGGGGGTGTTTCCAGATGATTAACTTTACGAGCTGACCATGCAGTCATATGGGTCAAAAACAACAAGACTCTGGTCTGATATCCAAGATATCTTCACAAATAATTAAAAGGGAGACAATCTAAAGCTGGTATTGGTCTGAAAACGATTGCTCATCATATGATGGCATTTCATGATTGAAGAAAGACCTGAAGAAGTCACAAAATGATGTCATGTAGTGAAAATCTCTGCATCCAATAGGACTTTAGACACAATCTAAAGCTGTTATAGACTATAAAACAATTTATGATCACAAAGTAGGTGTGACGTAATCAAACGAAATATATTTACTGAAAATTCTTACTTAGTATGAATAACAAATTAATGAATCATAATGAAATAAGATTTTTACAATGTAAAAAAGTATTGCCTGATATATATACGGAAACTGCATCAATCAACTGATAATGAACAAAAACATGTATAATAATGTATTAATATAGCACCTTTAAAAACAGGGTTTACAAAATGCTTTGACAGACAAAGCAGACAGAAGATACTCGACCGACATTAATGAAAACAACTAAGAATTAAAAGCAGCAAGAAGACAGCATCACGTAAAAGCAGTCGATACAATTAAAAAGAATAGCAACAATAAAAAAGAGAAAGAACGATATTACGAACAAGAAAATAGAATGAATAAATAGAATAAAAACAATAAAGATGACATCACACTAAGGCAAATCTGTAAAGTCCTGAGTATCCAAGGCTGGCTCATATGGGGGTTAACAGTTTTGTTATGTGGTTTAGGGCAAGACCATGGAAGTTATCAGTAAAACCTTAAAATCCATTCTAAATCTAAAACAGCCAATGAAGAGAAGCCAGTACAGGGGTGACGTGATCTTGTCTATAAGTAACTGAACGCGTCTACAAAATAACAGTATTTACAACGTTGATAAGAAAAAACAGTTTGTGACATAATGGAGGAGTGTGTCAAAGTATTTAAACATAAGAAAATGTCTGATAGAGATGAAGGGAGCAGCAATGACAATTCAATTGAGGAGTTATTGTCAGCAATGGTGTAGAGTATGTGAGTTGGCATATTATATATCAAGCAGTCTTGTTGCGATCATAGTCCACTCTATCTAGGATCACAATCTATGATATAATCCAAGAAGTTTTAGGCCTTAAAATGTCTAAAATACAACTTCGACAAGTCTTTAAAACGGATAGGAAGTTTTAAATATGTTTAGGTCTCTCCTGATAGGTTGCTTAAAGGTGAAGTGTGTAGAATTAAGTGATATCTAGTGTTGAAGTTGCATGTTGCAGCTGAACACCCCTCACCTCACCCTCTCCTTCCAAACATGAAAAAGAACCTGTGGTAGCTTCAGTTGTTATAAAAACTCAAAAGGTGTTTAGTTTGTCCAGTCTGGACTAATGTAAAAAACATGGAGGCCTCTGTAGAGAGGGTCCCCTCCATGTAAATATAAAGTATTTAAATATAAAGGGCCTTACACACTGGTGCTTTAAATCATCAGTGATGTATCTCTTCATAACACTAGTAGTTTCCACTTTAGCAGTGCGTGTTCCCATAACGTATACACAGCTGACACAAGACCTTAGAGAATTTGGGCGGCCAACAGAAATAAGTCCCGATGCTGATTACGTAATAATTAAATTAAATTTGAAAGAGCAATCACCCCTGGGAGAAGTCCATCCAAAAGTCTGTCTTGCACTTAGTCAGTTCGACTTTCAGGCTTTTAGGGCTGTTCAGGCAAATTGAGCTACTTTTAGGATTGTCAAGTTATAAACTTATTTTAAACCACCACCAAATGTCTGCTATCACCCAATATGGTTTGTATTCACTTGTATTTGAAGGTTACTCTGGACACTAAAAATCAGTTAAGCATTGAAAGAAAAGTTAACTGAGATCAAGAGCACAGAAGAGGGGACTGCAGCCAAGGGAGAAGAGCTCAGATTAATAAAGCCCAGTTCTTGAGTACACACAGAGCATGACTAATGGTCTGATACCAGCCTCCCAGTGGGAAACACTCGAGTGGGCTGGCCACTGATGACGTAAAACTAGCCCTGCTGAGCATAAAAATGTTAAAACAATTGTTTCTTTCACATCTTTGTCGGTGGTTAGACTTGGTATTGCAGTCCAGGGCTCAGTCAATAACCTGTCGTCGCTCTAAATATACCCGAAACCTTTATGATGCTAGTCTTAACAATGAGCTGGACATCTTATTCTGCAGAGATTGCCTTTTTTTTTCCGGAAGATAAAAGCTTGAACTGAGTGAGCATGTCATCATATTATGGTAACATCCTGGCCTCCAGCGACTCAGTCCTCCAGCACACCAAGAACTCTGTTGGTCACCATAGAGACTCCCAGCAGCAGAAAGAGAAGAGGCTTTTGTCAGCAGTGTTTGCATGGGGAGAAAGACTTCTAGGCCAGGGAGGGAAAGCAGAGAGGGCTCTCACGCCTCAGCAAGGAGGCCACACTGACCCTGAAATACCTACACCCTCACTTTACATACGCTGTCAATGGGGCTGGAGTGGAATGAGGATATGTGTGTGTGTGTGTGCATGAAATAACAGTTTGTTCTCTATACTTGTAGATGTGAAAATGTCAAATAAATGATGAGATAATAGGATCATAGATGAATGGGTGTTCAACGAGTGGAGGCGAGGTTTAATTTAATGAGGTTCGGGACCAAACAAAATTAGTTGCTGCCATTTCACTGCTGTGAGGTAATTTGCACCGCTGCTCAGAGAAAATGTGTTTGCTGGTCAGCTTTTAATCGACAATCCATTGGTTACACAAGACACTGACCTTCCACATTTACCCTATTGTCAACACCACTTTTCACCCTGTGTTTCTTTGCACTCTATAAAACCTGGATGCATATGCTCTGAGTGAAGGCCACGAGGCAGCGCTCATCTTTCAAAGGGATCATTTCTTCTTCAGTGTTTCACAACATATCTTATCACTCGGTTAATAGAAGCCACGGAAATAGCAATTAATCTGCCACTTTGCTGAGTCGGGACTGGAGAAGCGACTGCTGTAGATCAAGATTACCTCGATGTTACTCAACGTGGCTGCAGTTGGTTTACTCCCTTGACTGAAGGTTTGCAACCAAAATCTATAGTATCAAACCAAAAACATTACAATCTGGACTTCTTTAGTACTGGTGCTGCAATCAATGATTCTAATCAAGTGTCTCATGCAGAGACATGACCACAAGCATTTTGCTTATGTGCTAATGCACTGATGAGTTGTGAGTCATGCTGTTGCTTTACAAATACTGGACTTAGTACAGGTTTAAATATTTCATTATATTCTTTCAGTTTTTAAAATACTTTCCACCATATAAATATATATATATATATATTCATTCTATTTGATATCTGATTGTATGTTATACCTGAACCACGCCCATTATTAATGAAGAGCCATTTAGAACCATGCGCCTCATGTGGACAGCTTAAATGCACTTGTGCCGTGATGTTTTGGACCATGAGCATTGAAAACAGAGCCCTTTTTGTTGACTGGACATTGCTGTGTTCACTGGTAAATTATTATTCAAAATTTTATAGACAATAATTGGGGGGATTGCACCACCATCCTTAAATTCTGTGGTGATGCTACCCTGCCCTAAAAAATACTCTGTTAAACAGAAGTATTCAAGTACTTGAATTGAATTTTTAAAAAATAATAAAAAATTGTATTTTCTCATCTAGAAATTTATAATTAACAGCCACGGTTAAAAAGATTGTTTGTTTTTATTTATTCTCTATTCTTATACAGAAAGCACTGAAATATACCGTATGTGCCTTTATTTATATTTATAGAGTTTTTCCAGTTTTGATGACCACTCAAAGTGCTTTACAGTCCTGTTTTCCCATTCAGTCATTCACACAAACATTCATACAGTGCATCTATGTGCAGCATGTTCTCTATCACACATCACCCATACACTGCCAGTACAGTGTATCTTGCCCAAGGACAAGAGATCTATCCGCCAACCTCATGTTTCATGGACGACCCACTCCACCTCTTGAGCCACAGCCGCCCTATTATCCACAACAGACTTCATTAAAATGCTGTTGGCATCATCTGACTGAGATCATCACTGTCTCATTGTTTTCTCTGGGACATACTCTAAATAAAGATGCAACAGTCATTGCCCCACAGTCCTTTCCTAGGATTTCATTCTTAGGATTTAAGAACATGAAACATCCATTAATTCTCTGCATTTTTGTTTAATCAAGACTTTGGAGCCATCGCTACTGTGATCTTTTTGATCCCTTCAGCATTGACTGGACCGTGAAGTTAAGCTGACCACTGAACGTCTGCAGATCCGTCAAGATTTTATCTGTGGCTTTGGGATGACAGGGATTATAATTCCATGTGGTGCAAGTAATTAGTATTAGTGTCTTTGAAGCCTGAAAGAATTGATTAGACTATGGGGCTGTTTCCTCATGCTATAGCTTCTGGCTGCTTCTTTGATCAGTCAGCAGTTGCTCAAGTGAGTATCCGGCAAATACTATATGTTCTGAAAAATGGACATTGTAGATACTTGTCACCCTTTAGATATTCAGTCAATCCATACAAGATTCGGTGAAGCATCCATTTACAGCTGCTTATCTAAGTCAGGGACATGGTGGCAGGGTGGTCTCCTGATTTTCCTCTTGCCTTCCACTCAACCCAGCTTCTCCATGGGCAAGCTGATTTTTCCAAGGGATGGTTCACCGAAAAATTAAAATCCACTCATTATCTACTCACCACTATGTCAGTGGAGGGGTGGGCGAAGTGTTTGAGTCCACAAAACACTTCCAGAGTCTCAGGGGTGATGCTGATCTTTGGTAAAGGATTGCAACAAGTGGCCCCTGTGCTTCAAACTGTTTATTACCTTCGCCAAAGAGGTCATGTTTAACTCAGGACTTTTTGTTGATTTGTCAGTTTATTTAGAAGATTACGCAAAAAAAGTAATTGACTGATGTTTGGTGCAGATGTAGATTAAGGACAGGTTTTCAGACCACTTTTGTTTTTCTTCCATTGTTCGATTTGTTGATGGCATTATCTGCTCAACTGAGTGCTATTCTAGTTTAACATAAAAAGACAAGTAACTTTTCTTCAAATGTCCATGTTTTCTTGTTGTTTTTTGTTAGTTTTCACCTCATCTTGGTGTTTGAACTCTAGAAATAAGGCCAGGTTATTTTTCTCCATCAAACTCAAACACTCCACCAAGCTTTGGTGTGACGACTATTCTCTGCTCCCTGGTAGTTCTTGTTGTAATTGTGGCTAAATTGTGTCTTGTGTTTAAGAATAATAAATATTAAAATCATTTTAGGTGCATTTGGTCGGCAGGGACCATGTCTATAACCACACACACACAGACACAGAGCAATACAAACATGACTTCATACATACACATGGCACACTCCACTGTCAGCAGATGAAACATTAGCTGTTCGATGGAACCTGCATGTGAAGAAACCACTTCCTGTCCTTGTAGCTTGTTGCTGTAGAGCTGAAGCTACACTGTTTGTCTTTGTCTCAGCCAGTTAATGATAACCACAGTGCTACATGCAGTGGCACTTCTGTGTAGTGTAGTGTGTGTGGGATTATGTAAGATAATACCCTCCTCAGACAATAAACACAAAGCTATTTCCTAATCCGGCAAGTGCATAGTCTTTCTGTATCGACAGTTCGGACGTCACACAGCAAAATACAAGTGTCTGTCTTTCTCAGTGGAACCTTCATATGTGTCACAACACATTGAGCTGTCAGGGAAACCTGTTAGGGTGGTGCTACAAAAATAGCTCAGTTTGTAGACATGGGACAGTCATCCTGTAGCTTTAGAACTATCAGAACATGTGTCGGGGTGTAGCCTTGTTTCACTTCTGTAGAACTGAGCCCGGAGAAATCCTCACACCACATTCTGTTCAGTGTTTTTACCCTCAGGTCAAGGTCCTCCCAACAAGTCAGTCTTCATTATACCACATCGGAGCACAGGCCCTGATGTTTAACTACAGCGAGCTGTAAAACCATTAACCTTTGATATTTGCAAGCTTAGGGAATGTTTACTGTGGCTGGTGCCGTCACAGTAAAACCAGGCTAATGCCGCAGTCAAACTGTGGCTGTTTGTCGCAGTTTACACACAAGAGGTGATTTCTATGACAGTACATATGTGGAAAGAGTCATCCACTGAGTCTACAACCACACTTGGGTGTTTAAGCTTCACAATGCATCACTTTTGCCACGTTTACAACTGGTGTTCACACTTCAGCTCCTGAAACGTACTTGGCAATTCCAAATTAAAAAAACAATGAAGCCTAGAACCAGGCCTATGACACAGGAGTCATTTCCTGATCCTCAGGATGCTCTGACTATGTACAACTATGAATGAACTACATGACGATGCCTGAGAGAAAACACACACACAGGCACAGTTATCACAATGTATTATCCTATGATTCATCACACCTCTATCGCATTGTCTTGGATGATGAATTTCTAGGTTTTTTTGGCATTGCTGTTCCTTGTTTTTCATCTTTTCTGCAATGAAGCAACCAACAACCAACCTGCTTGTTGTTTCAGTGTGTGTGAAAGGTCATGTGTGTATGTTATGTGTTAGTATGGATGGAGATTATTTCTAAGGTGCTAACCACTTTCGACTTATTACTTTTACTGGCTGATCCTTACAGACAGCAGTGTATCTCATTCCCTTGTGGTAGCTTTGTTGTAGTCATAGCTGCATTTTACTTTTGTGAAGCGGCCTTACAGATTTCCTTTTTCTTTCTGACTGACAAGGGACAGTGTACAACAGGTCAGTTAAATTAAAACATGTTAAATCAGGACATTCTTTTCAGGGTCTTTTACAAGGTGGCCAAATTGCTCGCTGAGTGGAGTGTAAAGTGTCCACTAAAATTCTTAATTGAAGAAACACACTGCTCGTGCATCTGCAGATTGTAGAGTTAGTCTGGGCAGAGGTCGCGTTGCGGTTGAGACAGTGAGCACTTGTCCCTCTGAGCTCATACTCTTCAGATCTTTCATCAGACCTGACAGTCAGAGTATTTGGCCATCAGGGCTACAAGGCCGTGCTTGCTTCTGAACTACGGTTTTTCATTCTATATGGGATGCTTCCTGTCAGTTTGGCTGCAGGGAAAAAGTTCCTTAACTCAAATGTCAAGGATAAAAAACTCAACCAAGGTCACGACAGATGAATATATAACTTTGACCACTTTTATTCCTAACCTGTCTAGATAGATAGATAGATAGAGTACTTTATTCATCCCCGGAGGGAAATTAAGGTGTCATAGCAGCTTGTGTATCGGAACACAACAAAACACAATGCAATAGAACAAAACAAAACAAAACATTTAGGTAAAAAGAACAGAAACAGAAACACAAGATGAATAGGCAGACAAGTAGTGCAGTGGCAATATGATGATAATAGTAATAATGATATGATGGTAATGTTATTGTTAGACAGTATATAAGAATATTAGTACAGTATATATTTATATATATATATATAGTATACAATATAACATAATATATATTTATATAGACAGTAATTATACCAATATAATAGCAGTATATAGTAATAATGGCAGCAATAGTATATATAATAATAATAATAGTAGTAGTAGTAGTGATAATAATAATATAATAATAGCATGTACACATGTATAAATATGTGTATATAGACTTGTAAATCCGAAGAATATACAGAGAATATGCAGAGTATGATATAATATGATATGATATATAATATATAGTAGGGTATAATTATAAGTACTTGACTATACAATATACTGGCAGTGTAAGAATACGTGGACTGGATGTGCAAAAGACAATATTATTGTATAAAAAGGTCTGTAATATTAAAGTGGTCAGTCTACACTGAATATGACACAAGATTCTCCTTTACTGTAGGTATTTTTTCATGTTGTCAGGGATGTGTATAGACAAATAATAAATCAATAATATAAATAATATAAATAAAGAATACTGTACTTTTTATTCAAAGAGCAAGTTTTTACAGACTGTGAGGCAAGAAGAGAGATGTGGGGAGAAGTGCTGTGTGATGTGAAAGAGAGAGGTGTAATAAAACAACACATTAGTTTCTGCAGTTTGGTGATGCACAGCTACAGCAGCAGAAAGTGCCTTGAGTTCAGCTTGTGCAGTAATTTGTTTTTAAATGTGTTTCAAAAGTCACACTGCTCTGTCATGGTCTGTATTTATATTGTACTTTTCTAGTCTCGATGGCCTCCAGTTTACTGTATGAGTTTTTTATTTCTTCATTAGTAGTTTGCCATTCACACACATTAATACAATGCATCTGGGCAGCACCCAAATATTTCTATTTGGGGTTCAGTTCAGCATGCGGAATGGGGAAAACTTGGCTCCAACCGCCGACCTTCTGGTTAGAGGACGACCCACTCTACCCCCCGAGCCCCTACATCTGAGCATATTCATGATACATATGTTTTCAGATTGTTAAATGTTTAGAAATCTTCTGATGCAGAAGTCATGGATACTTATTTTTGTAACATCGAAGTTTTGCAATGATAGTTCATTACATCCAAAAGAGTAGTTGCTAATCGCTAATTTAACACATTAGAATGGTGCCAACTTTTTGGGGGATGGGGGCAGTTCTGGTAATTGAAAATATATAAAAATAATCAATGCATGGTGTGAATAGTTTGAGTGGCCCTGTACTATTTAGCGTTCAGAGCATTCGCTGTATCTCAATGTGCACTGACATATTGTACATGACTGGTATTTAACAAGTAACATTATTACATGGGTAACATGCCTCTGGCTGTAATATACTGGTGGTCAAAGTAGTATGTTCCACTGCATAACACTTGCTAACAGCATGTATGTGACAAAATGTAGCATATCATGAAGGGGCATACCACTCGTTAACATGGTAAGAATCAGTAGGGCCAACTGAATACTGCACTGCTGCAGCTGTCAATGTCGGGAATGAAATGTAATGCAATTTTATCATTGGCTTATCGTCGGCCAGTCACATTTTATATTACAGAAGTATTTCAGATAGATGTGGGGTGTGGAAACTCTTTATGTGTATCTACAGTAGAGGTTTGCTTGAGCAACCAAACACTGAAAATAGTCCCAGAGTTAATATGCGGAAGAGACTCTGCTGGACTTCACCCCGTGGTGTCATTAGCATACAGCAACCGCTGTCGCTGCACAGTTTGGCAGTGTGTGGCTCTGCTGACACTGTGGTTTTCAAGTGTGTCACCCACAGATGCTGTGAAACACAAAAACTCTCTACACTGACTCAACGTGTCTATATTATTGTAATCCTTTGAGATGTACAGAAATGATCCGTGTTCAATCAGTTCGCAGCTTCAGTAAAAAGTACCACATGCTGAGGCCAAAGAACAAAAGGCTGTTCTATACAGGCAAAGACTCCTGCTGGCCGAATTATTAAAGGAGGCTGGGGTGAAGCATTTTATTTCAGCCCTGCCAGACGGGACGATCGTGACTTGATCCACTTCTCACTGAGGATAGTACCGAAATTGTCAACAGTTTTGAATCTGATCAGTAGGGAACCCGGCCTGGTATTCTCTCTGAGCTTCTCTCACTCCCTCCATTATCCCTCCTCCACCCTGCTGGGTGCTGTCACAGCGCCCAGGACCGTGGCCCGTTAGGACTCTCTGTGCTCAGGCTGACGAAAACAACAGACTTTATCCAGTAGGCAGAGAGTAAAATCTGACCAGCAACATATGTTAGTTGTAAGCCCGAGGCATAGACCTACCTGAGCATATCGGTCACATGGAGAGAAAGAGGGACTAAGGTGATGCTGGTGGTGTAATCAAGAGAATAGTGGAGACGGGAATCAAACATGTCTGTATCCTGTGTTTCCTCACAGTTCTTTATATTGTGCATTGATTCACTGGCAGAGAGGCAAAGCTAAAGCGTGAGTGAGAGACAGAGGTGGCAGTCTATCTCTGGTCAGCTCCTGTGCCACAGGCCGATTCTCTGCTCCCCCGTGGTGCAGTAACTGGATTAAAGTCTGCTCGTTCACCTGACCTCATGGGTTCAAATACTCTACAGCAGCCAAGGAGTGCTTGTTAGATCAGCTGCCTTGACTCACCTTTTGGAGATCCGTCAGAGTAATCAGAGTAATGTGTCAACATGATGAATGCCACTTTGATTGGTATTCAATCTGAGCAAACATGCACGAGGACGGCAAATTAGCACAATTAACACCCCGATAATACCAAACAAGGCTACTCACTAGTGCGCGCTAGTGTTCATTCATGAAAATATAATATCAATATCAATTTCGAAGAGTAAAAAGAATAATTTTTCAAGTTTACAAATTAGAGTCAAATTGATTTATGAGATCGAGGAAAGCAGAGGTATTATAAAATTTGAATCGACTGTTTAAGCCCCTTGCCAAGAAGGAGGTATATTCCTCTGCTTGTTGTAGACTGTAGTGCACAGCATTGTGTACCTTGCACCTCACCTCTTATATAATCCTTATCTTCTTCATTAACAACCGGGAGTTACATGGGTTTTGTCATAAATGTGTGATTCCATCCAAAGGTTCATCCAAGATCCCAAGATCAACCTGCCCCAGCCGGGACACTTAACCAATCATCTCCCTTCCTGATTTCACATTAACCCCTGTATCAATGTACAAGCCAGGTTGTGAGTGTGTGTGCCTTGAGTCAGTGCTGAGGTTGCAGTAGCTGATCGTCATGGTCACTCAGCAGAGAATCATTTACAGATGTGCCACAGATAGCAGAGGATGTTGGACAGATAGCTGATGTTTTATCAGGTGATGGAAGTGCAGCAGAGGAAGGGGGGGGGGCATTTTATCAGGGCCTCCACTGTTACTGCACATGTTAGCTGTAAAAAGGTTTACAGGCCATTTTTTTTACATAGATATGAAGGTCAATTTCTGCTCGGTAATGAAAAAAGACTAAATAATGTTAAAGGTTCAGTGTGTAGAATTTAGTGATATTGAGTGTTGAAGTTGCATGTTGCGGTTGAACACCCCTCCCCTCACCCTCTCCTTCCAAACATGAAAAAGAAACTGAAAACATCATGAGGATTATTCTGCATTACATTTCTGCAAATAGATCCCTTTAACCTAAATCTTACACACTGGACTTTTAAGATTTAGTCATAGTTTTGACAAAGGGTCAACATTCTGAGTGAGGAGCATGAAAGTTTACATCAGGCTAAGAATAAATAACAAGGAGTGGTAGTAATACATTACTTTTTCAAGTCACATCCACAGTATATGGCTGAAAAGAATGGTGTTTTTCACTGGCCAATGTGCAATAAAGAGGACATGGCAGCATAAAACACAATTTATGAAACAATAAAAAACACAACAAAAATGTAAACACAGCACAGAGCTTTAAGGGTTTAAAGGGTACATGTAGTGGTTAATTAATAGTATATTACTATAATATGATTATAAATCAAAAATACAACTGTCAAAATTATGGGACGGCAATTCAAATACTTTTTATCATGCGGGTGTTTTTCCTCAAGCCTCTCAGTTTGAGAGCAGGACCTGATCTCATTTTCAGATTTTGTAATTCTCTCATTGTGTTTGTTTGTGTGTGCGTGTGTGTGTTGGTGTGCAGGATGAGAAAAGTGAGCTGCGGCCTCGTCTCTGCCACATGAAGAAGGCAGCTAACGGCTACGGCTTCAACCTGCACAGTGAGAAGACTAAACCGGGCCAGTTCATCAGAGCTGTGGACAAAGACTCCCCAGCGGAAAGTGCCGGACTCAGACCACGGGACAAGATCATCCAGGTACACAACACACAGGCTCCCTCACTACTGTGTGTGTGTGGGATTTCTTATGTTTATTTGTGTGTCAGCTGTAATCCTGTGACAGCAGGGGGAAACTGCAGTGTTAGGAGACACAGAGTGTACATTAGTGAAATGTGCGTATGTTTCTATGTGTGTGTCTTGTCCGTAAAGAGGGATTTCTGGTGTGTTTCTCATGCGCATTGCATGTTTCTCCCTTTATGTGTGATTGTGTGTGATGACCAGTGTTCACACCACGGTGAACCAAGACATCAAGCGATGAGGAGTAGAAGGGTAACTCTCTAAAACCAACATCGGGGTGTTTGTTAGTGAGGTGGAGGAGAAGAATCACAGGATGGTTGGTGGTCACAGCAGTGATGTCATCGATAAAGAAAACACACTGATACTATAGAGTACTAAAGAAAGAACAGTGCCTGAAATAAAAACAAATCTAATTCAAAGGTGGAGGCAAAACAAAAAACTGCTTCATACTGTCAGAATGTGAGGGAACTTGTTGTCTTGTTCTGAGACAATTTTGATGTCCGCCATCTATAAAATTAAACAGAATTCTATATTTAAAATGATTAAAAGAAGTTCTATAGAAAGATAAATATTACACAGTGTTAATCATACCACACACAGACCTGTCGGCTAATGAACCAGAGTGGTAAGTACTTGTGGTACTGGGATGGTTCGGTTCCGTCGGGTGGGTCTGCGTAATACTGGACTTAGTTCAGCACAAATATTCAAGATCACAGATTTATAGAATCTATATCAGCTGATTAGTCATCATCATCATCATCATCATGGGACAAAAACTCTTTGTGATTCTCTGAACACTTGTTTCTTCCTCATCCTTCCATTGGCACACTCCTCTATCAGTGCCAGGGCATCCATCACGCAGCATGACACCACATCAGTGGATCCTAACCTTCACTCCGGGATGTTATTTGGAAATAGAAGTTGGAAAGTGAATAGTTTTTCTTTATTTTTTGGGAGTCATCTCCAGTGTGCTCGTTGCACCTGATGGCACAGTCACGTTCCCTGCAGCGATTTTACACACACTCGTAATTGATGCTACACTCACAGTGTTAGAAGATATTAGAAACTATTAATGACTCAACAACTCTGCTGTTTAATGGTTTCATGTGATTTACTGTAAGTTGTTTTACATCTTTTTGAATTGAAGGTTTGTATGGAACAGTTTAGCACAAACAACGCTGATGGTTTTAATTTTAATGATGAAGTGGATCAATAATCTGCTTCAGTTCACCTCCTCATGTCTGTATCGTCATTTTCCCGTCTCCAAAATGTTCGTACTCATGGGTCAGAGTTAGCATGGAAGTCCGCACATTCTCTCGTCAATTTTGTTTTTGTATGTACGCAACGGTTATAAACGAGGCCCCAGGTCTTTTGGCCACGTTGAACAGGCTCAGAGTTAATCCACTTACTGTTTCTGGGGGAGCCGAATTACAGTCTGCAGGACCTCTCACGTGCGGGAGAGAAGCAACAATACGAGAACCGGACGTGTACAGTTGTGGTATAATCCTGCATGTGTGCAATATTCTCATTGACAGGCAGTAAACGGAACGTGGTGGGGGTTTAAGAGGTGGATTTGGGGAAACAGAATCCTGAGAATGTGATGAATTCTTTGCAGAGGTCATGGGTCACTTGAGATGAACACGTTCTGTACCAGCGTGGGAGCTGGTGAGACTGAGGCGTTCCTGACAGTATTCCAACCTCAGCTCTTCCTCCCACTGGAATTCCTTAGTCATTCATCTCCCTGGATGCTTGACTAGTTCCAACACTGGGAGTATGCTTGCACGCCACGCCCTGCAGTAACCGTACCAGACATTTGCCAGCACTGGTTTGGGGAACCGTTATATATTATATCTTTACTTTGAAATATCAGGATGAATCACCTGCTTCGCCCTTCTCTTCTTTGTGGGAGTGAGGATCATCATATTATTTATGATCTATGTTCCAAGAAACTGGAATGTCTCCACCAGTGAAAGCAGACGTCCCTGTCCTCATTTTGAAGGATTGAGTAAAATGGAAGATATTAGACTGCTTTGATATTATATAAATACAGTTCAGGGCCTGAAACGTACACATTTTTATTGCAAAAGTAATAAAGATCTTTATTCACACAAGAGGACATTTGGACACAGCAGAATGTTTCATTAAATTCTGGTGTTGGAGGCCTCGTTCAGACTCCTTCTGGCCAGAACAACTATACAGATGTGTCCATTGTCAGTGTGTGTGAGTGAGCTGTGTCAGTGTCAGTGTGTGTTATTACAAATAAATACGTATTCTCATTTGGAAAGAATCAATATGTGACAATCAGTGTTAATATTCTTGTGGTGGCCACGAATAGATCATCAGATAAAGACATGTGATCTCAGCAGCTGGTATAATCCCATGAGCATATATTTTATGAAAGATCACAGGGACCTTATATGAATCTGGAAATAAATATTATGTAGATGAAGGAAGAGGTTGGCAGAGGAATACAATCATAGCATTTGTAGTTACTGCTATGTTGAGATTAACATTGGACTTCTCCTCCTCTCCTCCTCTCCTCAGGTTAATGGAGTGTCTGTAGTCGGAATGCAGCACTCAGAGGTGGTCGGAGCCATCAAGGCCGGAGGAGAGCAGACCCAGCTGCTGGTGGTCGATGCTGAGACTGAAGCGTTCTTCAACAGATGCAATGTTCTGCCCACTGAGGAACACCTCACTGGTAACACACACACACACACACACACACACACACACACACACACACACACACACACACACACACACACACACACACACACACACACACACACACATACACACACAGAGACACCCACATGTTTTTGCGAGAGACTTTGGATAAAGAGAGGCCTTTATGTTTTCTTTCCCCACTGTAGGACCTCTACCAGAGCCAGTGTCAGACAGAGCAGCATCAGGGGACGAAGAGGTGAGGGTCACTACACACACATGCACACACACACACACACACACACACACACACACACACACACACATGCTCTCTGACAGATAGTAGCCTGGAAATGCCCTGCTGATCCTCTGGACATTCCTGGTAGCAGATTAGGACTTCTGGTCAGTGTTGTGTGCAGCTGTCTTCACGTGCTCTGTCAGGTCTGGCCTGTAAAACTCTGCCACACAGATACTGATACTGTTTATTCAGTACGTCTGCAACTGTTTTGATTTACCGTAGAAATGCATCATGTATTTTGATTTGCCAAAGGGGCTGAATTTGTTTTTCATTATGAGTGCGTGCGATTTGGTGCGTGCGATTTGACTTTAAGATACTGTTGGGCCTTGGCATAGGTGCACGCTCTACTACTCTTGCTGTTACTGTTATTGCTGTATTCATTCGACGTTGTTTTGGTCATAATAGATCCACACCTTTGCTACCTGGGATTTTGGAGTGTCAATACAACCCACGCACAACCGTTTATACTTCAAATAAACTCTTTCAAAGTACTCACGCTGGTACCCATTTGTTGGAATGGATATAATGACAAAGCATTCAGAAAACATACCATCACCCTTCTCCCCAGTAACCAAGTGAATAGAATGATAAATAATTAGGTCG